>NC_045806.1:88456010-88673510 GCF_009873245.2 Balaenoptera musculus | reverse complement strand
AATGTTTCGTAGGAAGGATTTTTTCTTATTTTTGCAGGTCCAGCAAACAGATATTTGTAAATATTCAAACTATAAGTTGTGAGTTCTATTTCAAAGAGTTTTTTCAACATACAGCCTACTTTTACTTTGAAAAATCACTACGAGATAGGGAGGGTAAGATGAGAAAATCAGATGAGAAAGGGTAAATTACTATCCTAAGGTCACCAAGTTAATTACTAGTGAAGCCCAGATTAGAGCCTATAGTGATTCCTAATCCAACTATCTCAAGTTTGAATTTATATAGATAATGCGTATTTTACATAAAAAAAAATATTGGAGACCTTCACCCTTGAGTCATGGGTTAAAATTGAACACTTAAGTCAATGTTTTCCTCTCAATGTTTCTAGTGCATCTGTCTCCAAGAGACTTAAGAGTCACTGAACAGTAGAAGATAAATTGTGCCATTAGGCAGTGAATGCAAAATTGGCTCCTCCAGTTTATACCCATTGTCACTCCCATTAGCCTCTGCCTCCCAACAATATGCCCAAGCATTTGAATATGGATTAAGTTGAATTTCCTCCTTATAAGTAAGTTTCATCTTTGATTTTGTCTTCATTGAGCTATTTTACAGGGGAGAGCACTGTTTATATCATACAGTAACCAATTCTTTCCTTCTTATGGTAGAAAGTCTAAGAATTTAAATACTCAAGTTTCCTGATTCTCTTTTTTCCTGCCTGATTTCATCAATAACTGTTTGGCAATGTCTTTATTTTAACCAAATTGTCTACATATCTTTGCTTCACTCTTCTGGTTAAAGCCAGATAACTAATGAGTGCATGGTCCTGGCCGTCACTCATTTCATGCCTTTTTTCATTGATTAACAAGTTGATTTTTCTATGATGGCCCAGCACCAGCTATATTTATTTTTTAATACACTTGTTATTGCACCAGGCTAATTTTCCCAGCATTAGTTCCATCTGTTTTTCACCAGCCTTATCAAATAGCATACAGTCAAAATGGATGTGCAACAGAAAGCAAATTAGTGGTTGCCAGGAGTTGGGAGAGGTAGGGAGATGGGGAATGGCTGCTTAATGGATATGGGGTTTCCTTTGGGTGTGATGAATATGTTTTGGAACTAGACAGAGGTTATGGTTGTACAAAGTTGTGAATATACTAATGGGCACTGAATTGTACACTTTAAAATGGCTACTTTTAGGTCATGTGAATTTCACCACAATGTTTTTAAAAGGTAATAACAAATTATATACCCACGTGACACTTATATGCTAATGGGAAAAAGGCAGACAATAAACAAAATAAGAAAGTAAATTACATTCTATTTTAGAAGGTGCTAAGTGCCAAAGAGTAAAATCAAACAAGGTTGTACTGAAGAAAGTGGATGTGGTTTTAAATAGAGTTGTCAAAGAAGACCTCATTGAAAAGATGACATTTAAGTAAAGACTTGAAGATGTTAAAGGAGCTATCCACTTGGGTATAAGGTAGAAGGGTACTCCACACTGAAGGAGTAGTAAGTGCAAAGGCCCTAAGGTCCTAAAGGTATCCTGAAGGCTATCTATTCAAAATTGCTATTGCCTGACTTTAAGGTCAACTGCAGGGGCTAAGACAACATTACCATCTTCTGGCAGCGTGGAAGGGCTCAGCATCTGAGGGCCAGTCATTTTCTGTCTGATGGCTGAGTTGCCTGCCAAACCTGAACAGAATGAGGGTAACACTCTGGAACAAGGAACTGACGTTTATCATCACTTAGACCTTATATTTCTACAAGTGAATGGAAGCCCATATACGTTTGGTTGAAATTCCAATTGTCATTTTGGTCATTGGCCATTTAAGATAAGTCAATAGCCTCTCAACAGAAGAGCTGAATAACTTTAAGGTGATACATTAAGATTCAAGTATGTTTCTGACAATATGAAAGTACCTGTATGAACACATATTCCAAAGTCAAGTATTTCAGTGGACGTGGTGGAATCTCACAACCTTAAATTTTCATTACCCTATACCTCTTGTTCATTTAATTGAGACTTAACTATAGTTTGAATCTAGGAAAGATATCTTGGGCATATGGGAAAAGAACAAAGGTCCAAAGTTGCCTTTTATCTTAACTATTTACCATGTATATATAAAGTTCTGAGAGTATCTATACAATTCTTAACATCCTGAATATGCTTTTACAATTCAAATATTTCACATTAATTTTTGAGTCTTCATGTATAATGCTATACCACTTCAGGAAATGTCATGCTAACTATTTCTGTATCCAAACAGATTTCCCAACAAAGAATAAAGAGTAACTTGTCTCAAGGAGCAATGGTAGGACATAAGGTTTCTGATTATATCACTTAGGGTTGGAAATTAAAGGCCGTTTTCCATAATGGAACTATTTTGAGGCATTGACATTACTGCTATAACAACACATAATTCACAGTCATCTTTAACTGACTTCTTAAAGTCTCTAGATACTGAATTAGATGATGTACACTTCCAATAAAAGAGAACTGATGCATTGCATTGCTTCAGGTGAATTATAGATTTCATTTTATTTTTTCCTGGAGGGAGTATCATATTACTGCTCATTCTTTGCAACTAGGGTCAAGTTGTCTTGTCCTAACCTGAAACAATGCTTCTGTTTCACACTCTGCCCAGGTATTAAAGGAATAACTAAGTCTCAGATGGTCATTTTGCAAAAAGGGTGTTTAAATGATGTATAAAAGAGTTCACTTACTCCCAACCATGACCACCAGTAGAAGAGACACTTGCATTGATAACTCCCTTGCCCAATTTTCTTGTGAAAAATGTCACACAAATCAATATGCACACTCATAGGGTCTCTATGTAAATGTGCATATACACATATACACACATTGATAGTAATTAATGAATTATGTTGAATTATCAAGGAATACATATATTCACCTAAGTGAAGTTTCAAGACAAAGCCTCAGAAATGAAAGCTTTCTAAAATATTATTATACATTTACCTGACTTTGAAAACTATATTTACAGATTGATACTTAATAATATTTAACACTATTTTATGTGCATTGTCATTTAGAATAGCAATTGCTATGCTATGTTGCTGTGATCTTCTTAGAGTTTTACTCAATACTACATGGTCTCAGTAAACTATCAATTTTTAGTCCCTGTGTCCGTTTTTCTCAACTTTTCTATCTCCCCTCTAGCTCTCAGTTTATTAACTGTCACTTTTTGATGCTCCTGTACACTTACTTGGAGATGCCTCCTAGCTCTTATATTTAAAGTTAAAAATTATAACATTTTATTGGGGTTACAATGTATATAAAATGGAATATAAATACAAATATAAATATAAATTATATATAAATATATATATATGAAATACATATAACTGTCCACAAAGGATGAGGGTAGATAAAATATACTGTTATAAAGTTCCCATATTTTATGAGAAGTAGAAAATTAACTCTTAGCAAACTAGGATAGAACTAAGACACATATTGAATCCACAAACACCTAAAACGAATGGAAAGAAACCTAGTTAAATGGCCATAAAGAAATTAAAATGTAGTAAAAAATATATTTGATTACCCCCCCAAAAAGAGCATGAAAGGAGGAACAGAAGAATAAGAAACCAGACTGGACAAATAGAAAATATATAGCAAATTGAAAGTATAGACACAAGTGTCTCAATAAGTACATTAAATGAAAAGAGAATTACATATATATATATATATATATATATATTTAAAGGGGAGTAAATAGATATATACTATAAAATATGTCCCAATAAATTTCAAAATCTGAAATATTACAAATACATTCTCTGAACATAGTGGAATTCAATTAGAAATGAGTAACAAGAAGATAGTAAGATATCTTAAAAAGTCCTAATATTTGGAAATTAAACAACACTTTTCTAAATACACTGTTAACGAAGAAGAAATCATCATTATAGTAAGTGGAAAATATTTTGAACTGGATAATGATGAAAATACAGCACATGAAAATTTGTAAGATTCAACTAAAACAATTATCAGAGGAAATTTTGTAATTCGAATGCTTATACTAAAAAGTAATTCAATGATACATATTTCTACCTTAAGAAACTATAAAAAGACAAGAAAATTAAACCTAAAGTAAGTAGAAGGAAGGAAATAATAAAGATAAAATCAGAAATAAATTGAAGGTAGAAAAACATTAGAAAAATCAATAAAGTCCAAAAGTTGACTATCCAAACAGATAATAAAAATTGATAAACTTCTAGCAAGACTGATGGCAAAAAAGAAAAAGAAAAAACACAAATTATCACTACCATAACATTACAAATCTTACAGATATGAAAAGCATAAGACAAAATTAAGAACTACTTTATACCAATTCAAAATTTAGGCAAAAGAGACAAATTCCTTAAGAAACAGTTACCAAAACTGAAAAAAGATGAAATAGTGTTAGAAAATATAAATAGCTTTATATCTATGAAATAAATTAATTTCATCTCCAAAAGTCTTCCCTAAAGGATATATCCAGGCCCAGGTGGTTTCACTGTGAATTCCATGAAACATTTTAAGAGGAAATAATACCAATTTTATGTAAACAATTTCAGAAAAAGAGTTGGAGGGACCACTTCCCAACTTATGTTATAAGATCAGTATAATCATGATACTCAAAGAGACAAAGATATTAGAAGAAAAGTATAGAACAATATATGCCTCATGAACATAGATACAAAAGCCTTTATCAAAATATTAGCAAATATAATCCAACAATATATAAAAATATATATACTTGACAAGTAGAAAGTACTTGCAAAATATATATCTGACATAGGACTTTCTTCAGAATATATATATTTTAAGAAACCTTTTTACAGCACAATAGGGAAAATCCTAATTTTAAAAAATGGAGAAAAAATTAAAAGGACATTTACAAGAGAAAACCTATGATTAGTTGTTGGGGAAGGGGTGGGATAGGGAGGGTGGGAGGGAGATGCAAGAGGGAGGAGATATGGGGATATATGTATATGTATAGCTGATTCACTTTGTTATAAAGCAGAAACTAACACACCATTGTAAAGCAATTATACTCCAATAAAGATGTTTAAAAAAAAAACACTACAATAAGATACCAACACTCATGCACTAGAATGAAAAAGAATGAAAGCATGAGAAAGAGAACACCAAATGAGGCAAGGATATAGAGTTGCTGGATTCTCACATGTTGCTAATGGGATATAAAATGATATAATCACTTTGGCAAAATATTTGACATTTTCTTTTTAAGATAAACATTCCTCTACTCTTTGAACCAGCAATTCCACCACTAAGTATTTATCCAAGAAGAATGGAAACATGTCTGTAAAGATTGGTATGAGAATGTTCATAAGCAGCTTTATTCATAATTGCCCAAAAATAGAAACAACCTGGATATCTATCAACAGAATGGTTACCCAGTAGTAAAGGAGAATGAACTGCTGATACATGCAATATGGACAAATCCCTCAGATACAAAAAAATTACATAGTATATGTTTCCATTTATATGAAATTCTAGAAAAGGGAAAAATAATATGTGGTAAAAAAAAAACTCAGAACATTGGGTACATCTAGAAAGGAGAGAGGGATTGACTGGGAAGGGAAACAAGAGAACTTTCTGGAGTGATTGAAATGTTCTAAATCTTGATAGGGGTGTGCATCACATGGCTGTATCCATTTGTCAAAATTCATTGTACACTTATGATTTAAGCATCTCAAGGGATACAAATCTTACATCAATGAAAATGAAAAGGACTGCAGACAAATATTGAATCCTTTTTGAGCTACCTAATTGTAGTGGAATGGGTTAGCAATTCTAAAATCTGTATATTCTAAATTCTGTATAACCTAGGCTTGAGCAAATGAGTAAATCTATTGAGGATAGTGGAAGCCATGTTTCTCTTAGTTATAAATATGGAAAAGGGGAAGACTAGAATGTTCTCTGTGATGCTGGAATGGAATTGGAGGTATCAGTAAGAACTCAAAGTTTTTAATAGAGATATGTCTTTTCTCACTCTGTTCCCTCAGATGAACTAGAAACGATGATGCAGCTTATTGGAATGAGCACATCTAGTGCCCAGATCTTGGTTTTAAAATACTTCTCTTTACTAAACTAACCAGAATCCCATGAAAAAATGTCTGGTTTTAATTCTGGAGCAGGGAAAAGATAATAAGAGCCTGGAACAGCTTGTTGCATCTTAAATAAAGTAAAGACGTGCTCAACAAATAGAGATAAGATATGCTAAAAGGGCACTGGAGCCAGCTTGCAGGAGCTCCTAATGGTCAATTCTGGGGCAATTTACACATCAAAAAAGTAAATATAAAGGATTGTAACTCATTGACTACATAAGAATCCATGACTTCACGGTGATTAAATGATGAAATAAATAGGGAAGAAAGGAAACCTCTTTTTTTGTGAAATGCCAACTAATAAATATAAAAGAAATGCTGGAGTTAGAAAATTACCAGTAGATGTTAAAACTAGTAGTGAAAAGTTTGATAAGGCAAAGAATATACACATGGCCTCAAAGTGTTTCCTTACAAATTGCTAATTACTTACAAAGAGAAAATAAATACTAACTCCATAGTGGAGAAACCTGGAGGACACTACCTTAACCAAGTCTTCAAACTTAACCTCACCAATATTGAGACAAGCTTAAATCATATGCCACATAATAACATGCACTGAAAAAGACACAATCTCTATTTAGTGGTATTCCTACCAAAAATGCATAACCTGAACCTAAGTAGGAGGAAACATCAGGCAATCTCAAACTGAGGGGCTTTCTATAAAATAATTGGTATATACTTTTCAAAAATGTCAAAGTTAAGGAACACAAAGTCTTAAAAACTGTTCCAAGCTAACGATGATTAAAGAGATATGACAACTAAATGCAATGTGTGATCCTGAATTGGGAAAAAAAAAACTAGCTATAAAAGACATGATTAAGACAATTACACAAACTTGAATATGGACTGCAGATTAGATAAAACTAATGTATTAGTGTTAAACCTCCTGATTTTAATAACTGTACCCTTGCAGGTCTCTAACTTAATTTTTTATCCTATACCTTGATAAATTATCTCTAAATGTTATAAATTAAATTCTTTACCCCCCAGTGTGGAATATTAGCCATAATAAAGGATCAATCTTATTATGCAGCAACAGTAGTTTACAGTGTATATGTGTGTATATTATATATTTATATATATTCCCTAGCTAAGATCACTTGCTAGGTGCTCTTTATATAGTGACAGCCCTTGAAATTACATCTCCAGTATCTCTAGTACTGACTTCTCTTCAAACTCCAGACTCACATATCAAATTATATCTCTTATTTCTGCATTTGAATATCTAAAACATATTTAAAATTTATCATATCACAAACTGAACTCTTCATTCAACTTTTAGCCTCAACCCTCCAATCTATTCTTTCCCTCTGTTTTTCCCATTTTAGTAAATGGTATCACCATCCAACCCAGTTGGTTAAGTAAAAAACCTGAGTCATCCCTTAATTCTCTCTTTTCCTTTACTCCTCCATAACCAATCCATTAACAAGTCCTGTCCACTCTCCTTCCAAATTATATCTCAAATATATCCACTTCTTTCTATGTCCACTGTTACCACTCTAGTCTACTCAATTATCATCTCTTGAAGTGACCTTTGTAATAGCTTTCTAAACAGTCTCCCTGCGTCCACTCTTGCCATCCATTCTCTAATGGTAGCCAGAGTGATCATTTTAAAACATAAGGCAGATCATGTCCCTACCCTGCTTAAAGTCTTACAATGGCTTCCCATTATGCTTAGAATAACATCTAACTTTTTACCCTGTTGAAAAGGCTCCATATGACCTAGTTCCTGACTACCTCTCTGTTTTTGTCCATCCAGGCTGTTACAACAAAATACCTTAGGCTGGATTGCTTATAAATAACAGAAATTTTTTTATTTCTTACAGTTCTAGAGGCTAGCCATTTGCAGCAACATGGATGCAACTAGAGATTGTCATACTAAAGGAAGTAAGTCAGAAAGAGAAAGACAAATACCATATGATATCACTTACATGTGGAATCTAAAATATGACACAAATGAACCTATCAGAAACAGACTCTCGGACACAGAGAACAGATTGGTGGTTGCCAAGGGGGAAGGGGCTGGGGGAGGGATGTCATGGGAGGTTGGGGTTAGCAGATGTAAGCTTTTATATATAGAATGGATAAACAACAAGGTCCTACTGTACAGCACAGAGAACTATATTCAATATCCTATGATAAACCATAATGGAAAAGAATATGTGTGTATGTGTGTGTGTATATATATATATATATATATATATATATATATATATATATATAACGGAGTCACTTTGCTGTACAGCAGAAATTTACACAACATTTTAAATCAACCATACTTCAATTTAAAAAATGAAAACAGTTCTAGAGGCTAAGAAATCCAAGATCAAGGTGCTAGCAGATACTGCGTCTAGTGAGGGCCCACTTCCTGGTTCATATTTTGGCCGTCTTCTCACTATACCCTCACATGTCCTCAAGTGGCAAAAGAGGGGAGAGAGCTCTCTGGAGTCTTTTTTGTAAGGGTACTAATCCCATTCCTTAGGGTTCCTCTCTCATGAGCTAATCAACTCCGCAAAGCCCCACCTCTTAGTACCACCGCATGGGGCATTAAGTTTCAACATATGAATTTGGGGAGGGACACAAATACTCAGTCCATAGCACTCTCTGACCTCACCTCCCACAACCCAACTGCTTGCTCTGTATGGCCCAGGCTTTCATTGTGTTCCTACAAAGAGCAAAGCACATTCTGACCTCAGGGCTTTTAGATAGCAGTTCCCTCTGGCTGGTATGCTTTTCTACCCAGATCTCTCACTTTCATATAGACCTCTGTTCAAATGTTACCTCCCCAAAGAGACCTTTCCTGTCATTCTCCTTCCCTTTGCCTTATTTTATTTTTATTTTAGCATTTACCACTACCTTTCTATATTACATTTGTTTACTGTTTGTCTTCACTACCATAATGCTAGGTCCATGAAAGTATATAGCTAGTTTTTTTTTAACATCGTTATTGGAGTATAATTGCTTTACAATGGTGTGTTAGTTTCTGCTGTATAACAAAGTGAATCAGCTATACGTAAACATATATCCCCATATCTCCTCGCTCTTGCATCTCCTTCCCACCCTCCCTATCCCACCCCTCTAGGTGGACACAAAGCACGGAGCTGATCTCCCTGTGTATATTGTTCAATGCTGTATCCCCAGTAAGGCCCCAGTAAATATTTGCTAAGTGAATGAAATTTGCACAGTAAATAATCTAGGGTTAAATGTTAGAAAATACTTTAAGTTAACTAGACCAGTCCCATATTTTTATAGGACCAGTCCCTTAAGCCAAAAAAAAAGAAAACCCCAGAGAGATCAAATGTCATATTAAAGGTGACAGAATTTTCTGGTGACAGAGCCAACACTAGTGTTGAGGTCTTCTGATTCCTAGCCCAGTGCTGTTTCGTCCAGTCCATTCTGTCTCATGCTGTCAGCAACACTGAGAAAAATATTGGGACAATACTTTGCTGAACTATATAATGTCATACTGCTTAGGTGAAAACAAAAAGATACTGAATTGTGTCATGGATTCAGTATTCTTATTTATTTAGCAGCTGTTTATTGACCATCTACCATATGAAAAGCACTGTTTCCATTGTAGAGGTGAACAAGAAGCAACTCTAAAAAAGAGAATAAACCCAATTAATATACTGCAAGACAGAATGTGATGAGTCTCACGTGGGTGATAAAAAGTATTCTGAGTCCAGAGAAGGAATTAACTATGCACAGCTGATTCAGGATTATAAAAGTATTGATAGAAGAGGTAATATTTGACATGGGCCTTAAAGGATGAGAATGGCAAGTAAATGAGGAATGACATGAACAAAGACATGCGGAAATGAAAATACATGTATTCTGGAAAGAGCAAGTAGTACAGTTAAGCTGATCCATGGGGTCTCTGTGGTGCTACAGTAATCAGTAAAGTTGGAAAGATAGTTTGGGGCAATAATATAAAAGGCTTTGCGTATCTGACTAAACCAAGAGTTTGGGCTTCATTTCTTGGGGATTCAATCATCACTTATTGAGTGAACATTAAATAAATGAAGGGAGGACCATTCTTTCTTTAGGTAAAGGAGAATGGCATTATGTGAGTAGTGCTATAGAAATATTGATCTGGAAGCTGGGTATGTGATGGATTGGTAGGGCAGTTTGTGATTTGTGGAGGAATCAGGGGAGGGCATTCAAGGTGAAGCAAAAATATGAGAACACTATAGAGGAAGAAACAAACAATACATCTTTGTGAGATTAATCAATCTAACTTGAACATGAGGAGTTATAGAAAATGAAGTTGGATAGGAAGGGTGGAGATGAATTATAGAGGACCTTGAAAGCTAAAGCATATACTTTAGGCATAAACTATGTGCTTGATATACTGAAACCATACAGGTCAGTTTGGTGGTTAGAAATGGACCACGCAACAGATAAAGAGGGCCCAAAAAGGAAAGTGATGATGTGACTTTTCAACTAATGTTCAAATCAATCATGTAGACTGACAATTTACATGGGAGGAAAAAAGACTAATTCAGTGTTCTGCTCTAGATCAGAGACTTTTAAACTTTTTTTTTTTTTACCACAAGCCATAGGAATAAATGTATTTTATGTCATGACTCAATGCAAATGTGTTCACACATGTACATACACAACTGAAATAAAATTTCACAAACATACTTTCTTTTAACATCTGCAATGCTATTCTATTTTCTATTTCATTTAAAAATATCAATCACAAACTTTGACACTGATTTATAACCAACTAATGGGTCATATCCCACAATTTGAAAAAATATTGCCCTAGATTTAGTCCTAGTGATTTAGATATCACTAACTCACATATACCTCCAGATCATGGGCTTCACTTTACATTTGTTTAACCATCTACCAAAAGTTAATCAATTTGACCTGAAGCAAATAATTCAAAGCCTTTGAAACCTATCTCTTACAATGCTATAATTTGAAAAGAGACTCATCTACCTCACATCAGACTACTTCAGTAACCTCAAATCTAGTCACTCTGCCACCAAACATACCACTGTCAGAGTAATCTGCCTAAATCTTCTATGGTTCTCTACTGCCTAGTCCCAAAAGCCTTAACTATACGTTGTAGATTTCAAGGTCCTCTGTAATTTATCTCCACTTTTCCTATTCAACTTCATCTTCTACAACTCCTCATGTTCAAGTTAGACTGATTAATCTCACAAACATGTACTGCTTGTTCCTTCCTCTATAGTGTGCTCATATTGTTGCCACTGTCTTGAATGTCTTCCCCTTATTTCTCCACCAACCACAAAAATGCCTGCCTACCCTAGCCCATCTACGTCAGGAGGGATCTTCTGCTAATTACTCTGCTTCACAGTGAATTGCTTTCACACACACACACACAACCACGGAGTGTTTGACTTTACCATCGTGTGCTCTCTAATTATTTCAACTGTATTAAATTTATCTCCATAACCTGAGAAAACATGATTAGTAGAAAGAGCATAAACTTTGGAGCCAGACAGAACTAAGTTTAAATCTGGAATCTGCCATTTACCAGTCATGCCTCCTTTGGTAAATTACTTCTGTAAGCCTTAAACCGCATGTCCATTAAGTACCAATAATAGTGCCTACTTCATAAGGTTATTTTGAGCATTTACATGAGATAGGATGTATAAAGGATCTATCAATAGTACAATGCCTGATATGACTCAACAACTATTTTCCCTTGCATGTTCTTTCACTAGAAAGGGGTTTCATGTCTTATACAGTATCTAACAGAGGGTTGAGTACATAGTAGACACTAAAATCTGGTTATTTACTGGTCAATCAATTCACTCTCCTCCACTAGCATTGTACAGTAATCCCCCCTTATCTGTGGTTTTGCTTCCCATGGTTTCATTTACCTGGGGTCAACCGTGGTCTGAAAATATTAAATAGAAAATTACATAAATTAAAAATTCATAAGTTTTAAATTATGTGCTATTCTGAGTAGCATGATGAAATCTTGAGTCGACTTGCTCCATCCCACTAGGGATGTAAATTATCCCTTTGTCCGGCGTATCCAGCCCTTCAGTCACTTAGTAGCCATTCAGGTTATCAGATTGGCTATCACAGTATCACAGTGCTTGTGTTCAAGTAAGCTCTATTTTACTTAGTAATGGCCCCAAACCTCAAGAGCAGTGATGCTGGCAATTCAGACATGCCAACGAGAAACCGTAAAGTGTGTCCTTCAAGTGAAAATGTGAAAGTTCTCGACTTATTAAAGAAAGAAAAAAGATCACATGCTGAGGTTTGCTAAGATCTACAGTAAGAACAAATCACCTATCCATGAAATTGTGTAGAAGGATAAAGAAATCTATGCTTGTTTTGTTATTGTACCTTACACTGCAAAAGTTACAGCCACAGTATGTGTTACATGCTTAGTTAAGATGAAAAAGGCATTAAATGTGTACAATAAGATATTATGAGAGACAGACCACATTCACGTAACTTTTATTATAGTATATTTTTATATTTGTTCTATTTTATCATCAGTTATTATTGTTAGTCTTTTACTGTGCCTAACATAAATTAAACTTTATCATAGGTATGTATGTATAGGAAAAAAACATAGTATATATAGTGTTTGGTACTGTCTGCAGTTTCAAGCATCCATTGGGGGTCTTGGAATGTATCCCCCACAGACAAGGGGAAACTACTGTATATAACTAATTTAAAATTTCCCCAGTCAGTATAGCCAACTAAACAGCAAAGCAAGAAATAAAGGTAAATCTTCATATTTTTTCATTTGGCTAACTTTTGTTGAAAATTAGCAGTGAGAGGTTCCCAAAGATAATTTGTGCTTTCCCCTGATCCCCTTTTGTGTTGCTGTGACTCCTCCTCTACTCTCTTCCTCTACTCTCTTCAGCAGTTTCCTTTGTTGTGTCCTCTGCACCAGCGGACTCAAAACAGACATTCCAATTATTTGGCTGTGATCTTTGTTAGAAAATTTTTATATCTGTGTTGGGTGAAAAGCTCCATCATATTAAAAAATATAGTAACTGTAATGCAATCCTATTCTCTCATGGAATAGGCTCATTTCTGAAATTACTCCAGTCATTATTAAACTCTAGGTTTTTTTTTTTATAAAAGTCTACAGAAATTTCCTTTTGCCTTGGCTCCAAGAAAGCAGAGCTCTGGTGAATGAAAACTGCAGGATCTTGAAGAACTTGTCCACTGAACTGTGGGAAACGGTGACAAAACCAGGAATAATGTGACCCATTGTCTTCGACAAAGGACAGGTAAAGGGAACAGCACATCACTTACACGTAGGAAAATGTTTTTTATTACATTATGATCTATTGTTCCAAATTGCTTTCGCTCAACTCTCTAGTTTTAGTTATATCATATTACAAACAGTTCAATCAATGTGATGTAAACCTGCTAAACTAACTTCTAACATAGCTCAATTGGATCTGTTACTGTTTTGAAGCTGAATACCTGAACTGAAAGGGCTCTTAAAGTTTAAGGTACTGAGCACATTCCTAAAGGGAAAATTGAAGGTTTACATTAATTTTTCTAAGAATTATGTTTAGAAATTTAAAGATTGCCTGTGCCAAGGTTCTTTTTAAAGAAGTGAAACTATATGGTTCACAGAAAAGTAAAATGTAATAGTTTTGAAATATATGAAAACATGTTTAACCCCAATCATAATAAGATAAATCAAATAAACCTACAATAAGATATAATGTTTCTGCCATATGCTTGGCAAAGAGCAAAACATTTGAGGAAAAACTGTGCTGACAAGGTTTTGGGGAATCAAGTATTCTCAGACACCTGTTGATGTCATTATACATATGTATAAATTCCCTGGAAATGGAATTGCTGGATATTTGTTAATATCACCATTCATTTTATCAGCATTATTAGGAAAATAGTCTTGAACTTGTATGGATCCCACAAAAGGGTCTTGGGGCTTCTGAGAATACTTGATTTATAATTTGAGAATCACTGTTACATGCAATTGAATAGTGGATAATATCCAAGAAACTGGAAAAAAAATGATTGCATTTAAGTAAGGGGTTGGAGGTACGAGAGATTTTTCAGTGCATACATATTTGTAGTTTGTATTTTTTTGCTGTGTGCTAGTATTACATATTCAAAAATAAATAAAGTCTGACAGAGGTATCCTCTTTGTTTCTTTAATAAAGCTAAGTGACTTCACCAATAATTCCTAACAGAACAAAAGGCCTATGTTTGAGAATTGTGGCTTATATTTCTGATGACTTTGTGATCATTTCGTAAATGCCACAAATCCATTATGATAATTTGAAAAGCATTAGAATTCAGTTGGACACAGGCCTTCATGATAAAGTTTCACCCTTGTTTCCCCTTTCTGTCAAACAGTTAATGAAGAGTAAACAGATATTTAAAGGCCATAGGAAGGCCTTTTGCCATTGAAAATATATACCTCTAATACATCTGTTCTATAGGATTCTTGTTTCCTTTTTTTTTCTAAAGCACAAAAAATTGTACAAAGGCCCTAGTGAACTCAATTCTCAAACATCCTGTTCTATGTAAGAGGCTTAGACAAGTAGCGATTCAGCACAAAATGTAATAATTCATTATATTTTAAAGGGTTTTGATTTTGATCAAGCCTGGAGGAGGCTTTAAATAGGCAGAAATAGTCTTTATGAGGGACTAAGGGCCCAGCTGTGGATCTCATCTGATGGCCCTTCAGAACCATGTGTCCCAGCACTTGACCCACTTTTGCCTTAGCAAAAGAGAAATGTTCCTATTAGAAAAGTAAAGTTCGATGAACTTGGACGGTTCACTTAGAGGAAAATCCAACTCCATTAAGCATTAGTAAAGCATCTGGTTTTTCAGTATTCACTTCTCTAGTGTAAGGATACTCGATTCTAATCAAATTTGAGGAAGAAATTTGTACTCCTTCCGACATACTCAATACTGGAACTTCAATGATCTTGGAGACTTTGGTATAACCATCAACTCAATCAGCCAAGCAGAAAATAAGGAATGTATTCACTTAACTTCTTTTCTCTTCCCCCTTCCCAATTTATCACCACCAAGTCCTCTAATACAGAAATCTTCCCCCACTTAAAGTCTTCAATGGCAATGAATCATCTGCAAGATAAAATCTAAGTTCCTTAGCATGGCACCCAGGACGCTGAATCATTTGGCCCTTTGCCTATCTCTCCGGCCCTTCTTCACTTGTCCACTTGATAAATTACAATCCATCTTTCAAAACAATATTTTGATGTTTCGTACAGATGTTTCAACTGTATAAAGCATTTCAAGATAAATTTTGCTTATGGTTACTGGACCTTTACCCACTGCTGAATTCTCTTTGTCGAAAGTCACCCCCTTTGCAAAGCCTTCCACCATGCTCCACCTCCACCCAAGATGAATTCTGGGTTCCCATAATATTTTGTTCATATTTCTACTACAGCACTAAACATGCTATATTATCATTGTTAATGTATCTCATTCATCTACTATACCATGGATTCCCTAGGGGCAGAGATCAAAGCTTATTTATCTTTCGGTTTTAGCACCTGGCACACAACAGACCAATGCCCAGCACACAACAGGCTCTTAAGTAAATGCTAATAAAGGAATGAAGAAATACTCTCAAGGACAAGAATATGAAAAGGCAGCATGGTATACTGAAAGGAAAACAGATGTAAGGATTGAGATTTTTGTCAACTAACAATAGCCATGTTTCTAAATCAAAAGGTCAGTTCTTATCCCTACCTTACATGACCAGTCAACAGCATTCAACACAGTCCTCACTCTCTTTGATTCACTATCTTCACTTACTCCCTCTTGGTTTTCCTCTTGCTTCTTTGGATGCTCCTCTTCAATCTCCTCTGTAGTTTCCCTCTTATATCCCCAGCCTCTAATGCTGGCATGCACTCACAGTTCAGAACTTGGACTACTTCTGTTATCTAACTACATTCCCCAATGATCTCATGAATTTGCTTATCATTTACATGCTGTTCACTCCCAACTTGATTTCTCTATGGTGGACTTCTCCCTTCAATTCATATACTCAACATCTCCACTCAGATGTCTGAGATGTCTCAAATTAAACATGTAGAAAACCAAATTCCTGATCCCTAGTCTTCCCCATCTCAATAATCAGCAAATCTACTCTTAGTTACACAAGCCAAGAAATCTGGAATCATCTATGACTTGTCTCTTCCTCTCACACCCCACACTCAATAGAACCAAAAACAGTTGGATCTACCTTCAAAATATAACCAGAACTCTATCACTTTTAATTCCCCTTGCTGCTAACACCCTAGTTCAAGTCACCATCATCTTCCCTCTGGACTATAGCAATAGCCTCTTAATTGGTCTCCCTGCTCCAGTCCTTGCCTGTTAAGTCTGAGTTCCACCCAGGGTCCAGAATGCACCTTGTAAAATACACCATACCATGCCAAGTCTCTGCTCAAAACCCTCCAATGGCTTTTCATCTGTGAATAAAAGCCAAAATCCTTACAACTGCTTACACAGCCCTACATGATCTGACCCTACCACCTCCTCAAGACATCAACTTCTAATTCCTCTCTAATTCTCCACTGTTCACTCTACTCCAACCACTCTGGCCTCCTTATTGTTCAGTGAAGCCTAAAGGCTCTCACCCAGGGCCTTTGCACTTGCTACCCCTCTGCCTAAAATAATCATTCCTGAGATATCAACATGACAAAAATCCCTCCCTTCTGCCAGGTCTCTGTTCAAATACAACCTTATAAATGAGGCTTGCTCTGACCATTCTGTATAATATAGTCAAAATTCCCTACCATCTTGCTTGATTTTTCTCCACAGCATGCTTCTCTCTCCCTCCCTCTGTCTTCCAAACACACACACACACACACACACACACACACACACACACTGCTCATTTGTTTATTGTCAATCTTCCTATCTTCCTCCACTAAAGTGTGCACTCCATGAAGATAGTTGGGGTTTTTTGCCACTACTAAATCTTCATCCCCTAGAATAATACCCAGAGTATAGTAGATGCTTGATAAATATTTGTTGATTGAATGGATGACCAAACACACTGGTTGTTAACATCAAGCAAGTCACTTCGACCCTCTAGATTCTTGTCATCTCCAGTCAAATGAGAGTTTTAGACTAAAACTTCTTCCAGTTTCATCAGCCTATGAACTTATAACTTAATCTTCTTCTCAATCATCTCAGGCCTCCTTAGCACACTATCAGGAAGAGTATGTATTCAGTAAATTCTTATTTGTGTTCTATGATTTGGGATTAGAAGGACCTGCATTCATTAATAGCTCTTCCGTGCCAGGCAGAATTTATATGCAATATGGCTTTTAATCTTCATGATAATCCTATAAAGAATATATTACTATTCTCACTTTACAGATGGGGGAAACTGACACTCAGAAAAGCTAGGTGCCTTGTTCAGGTTCATATACCTGACAAAAGGGTAGGACAAGGATTAAACTCTAGTCTGTATGGCAAGTCCTGTGCCCACTCCAATAAACTACCTTTGTCCTGTGAAGGTTAAAAATGACAGTTTTAACAAAAAGAAAAAGACAGTACCAATACCTAATGGTAACTTAGTTTGTGTGGAAATGACTGACAGCCTGTGATGAAGGCACATTATTTTGTAGCCAGCCCCCCGCAGATTATTTTTCCCAGAATTCCCTCTTTGCAAACAGTTCCACCACCACGATGACTCAAGGATGCATACTAAAACAAGCATGATGTGGTCACCATTTTCCCCTAGTCTATGTAGTCACTCATATATAGCCATAAGGTTAGGATATAAGAATTCTAATTTAAAGTGAATAAAAGGGGGAGTGGTTTTTCCCACAGTATATGCTCAGAACAATATTCACTAGAGGCCATTAAATGTGAGAGCCATGCCAAAACTAATCAAGTGACAAAGAGTAGATAGATGATTTCCTGGGACCAGGAGTGAAGGGGATTAACTACAACTTTTTAGGGTTACATAGTAGCAGATATTTGTCAAAACTCATTAATGGGTGCATTTTATTGAATATAAACTTTATCTCAATAAAGTTGATTTAAAAATAAATGAATGTGAGAAAAATCTATTTAGAAGTTATTTAAATAAAACAATAAAAAAATAGGTGCTGCCTTAAGCAAAGCTGAGGAATTAAATGGGAGTATATGGAAGAAAATTTGAAAATAGTGTTTTAATTTATAAAAGTAAATAGCAAGCAAACTACCCTGTTTATTTAAAGCAGGATTTAATTTGCCCCAATTTGATTTACACACCACTTTTCAGGAGCCTGTTGTATCTTGTAATGAGAGAGGAACACTTAATAGTCTGCCAGAGATTGAGAAATCAGTCAGTGACACTAGAAATTGCCTCTTGACTCATAGGCATAGAATATACAGCCAGGTTGCTTATTGTACTAAGCAGAGGATAGAGAAGGAGGAAGGGGGAAAAGTGTATCTTTTCCTTTTCAAAGCTTAACGTCTAGTGAACATGGCTGACAAATGAGTGCATATAAATCCAAAATAACCCAACTCCACAATGACCCCTCTCTTCTTTGGCCTCCCTGAACACAGTTCCCTAACTCTGTCTAGTCTCTAGCCAATTCCCCTCCTCTAGGCTTCCATAGCACCTTGGCAGACGTCTATCAGATATTTAGTCCACCACTGAACTCACTGTAACTACATGCTGATTTTCTGTACCCCTCCCTGATAAGACTGTGAGATTCTTGAGGATAAACACCATAATTTATTCATCTCTGAATCTCCAACACCTATCATGATACCTAGCACATAGTAGCATATAGAAAGATCTGTGATTGAATGAACCTTGTCATACCTGGACCTCTCACTGAAAGACACCACAATCCATCCAGTTGAACAAGCAAGGAGCCTAAGAATTACTTAAGAGACACCCTTCTACTCATCTAATACTCCATATCTAATCTAGCATCAAGTCCTGTTGATTTTACGTTCTAACTAGCCCCTCAAGTCCATCTACTCCTCTCCATCGCCACAACTTCCACCCTAGTCCAAGTTACTATCACCTCTAGCCTAGACTAGAGCAATCCCATCTATTCTGGCTCCCCTCCAATCCATTCTCCATACTGAAATCAGCTGATGGGTTCATTGCCATACCCTTCCTTAAAATCACTTTAATGGCTTTCCATTACTCTTAGGATAAAGAGGCAATCTTTAGTGTGGCATAAAGGCCCTGCATTGTCTGTCTCCTAATCGCCACCTTAGCCTCATTTTATTCTAGTCTTTTCCTCCCTCACTTCACTCCAGCCAGCTGAAGTTGGCCTTATTTTAGCTGCTGGTATTTACCATGATCTCTACACAGAGCACAGTTGTACATGCTGATGCTTTTGCCAGAAAAGCCCTTCCTTTCTTTCTTTTCCTAGTTAATGCCCATTTACCCTTTGTATGTCTGCTTAAGCTTTACTTTCTCTAAGAAGCCTTTCCTGAACTCTCTGATTAGGTCAAATCCCCCTAATACATGTTCTTTTAACACATGTAGCTCTTTCCTTCATACTATTTTCACAATTAAAGCTTCATATTTATTTTTGTGATTGTTTAAGGTCTGTTTCTCCCACTAGATTTTAAGCTCTTAAATGTAATAACTGTGTATGATTTTGCTCCGCACTGCGTTACCAGAGTTTTCAACAGTGCCTGTCATAGAGTTGGATCTCAAATATATATATATATACATATATATATATATATATATATATGTATATATATATATTGTGTGTGTGTGAATTTTTGAATTTTATTTATTTTTTTATACAGCAGGTTCTTATTAGTCATCAATTTTATATACATCAGTTTATACATGTCAATCCCAATCACCCAATTCATCACAACACCCCACCCACACCCCCACCACTTTCCCCCCTTGATGTCCATACGTTTGTTCTCTACATCTGTGTCTCAATTTCTGCCCTGCAAACAGGTTCATCTGTACCATTTTTCTAGGTTCCACATATATGCATACAATATTTGTTTTTCTCTTCCTGACTTACTTTACTCTGTATGACAGTCTCTAGATCCATCCACGTCTCAACAAATGACCCAATTTCATGCCTTTTTAGGGGTGAGTAATATTCCATTGTATATAGGTACCACATCTTCTTTATCCATTCATCTGTCGATGGGCATTTAGGTTGCTTCCATGACCTGGCTATTGTAAATAGTGCTGCAATGAACATTGGGGTGCATGTGTCTTTTGGAATTATGGTTTTCTCTGGGTATATGCCCAGTAGTGACATTGCTGGATCATATGGTAATTCTATTTTTAGTTTTTTAAGGAATCTCCATACTGTTCTCCATAGTGGCTGTATCAATTTACAATCCCACCAACTGTGCAAGAGGGTTCCCTTTTCTCCACACCCTCTCCAGCATTTGTTGTTTGTAGATTTTCTGATGATGCCCATTCTAACTGGTGTGAGGTGATACCTCACTGTAGTTTTGTTTTGCATTTCTCTAATAATTAGAGATGTTGAGCAGCTTTTCAGTGCTTCTTGGCCATCTGTATGTCTTCTTTGGAGAAATGTCTATTTAGGTCTTCTGCCCATTTTTGGGTCGGGTTGTTTGCTTTTTTAATATGGAGCTGCATGAGATGTTTATATATTTTGGAGATTAATCCTTTGTCTGTTGATTCGTTTGCAAATATTTTCTTCCATTTTGAGGGTTGTCTTTTTGTATTGTTTATGGTTGCCTTTGCTGTGCAAAAGCTTTGAAGTTTCATTAGCTCCTATTTGTTTATTTTTGTTTTTATTTCCATTACCCTAGGAGGTGGATCAAAAAAGAGCTTGCTGTGATTTATGTCAAAGAGTGTTCTTCCTATGTTTTGCCCTAAGAGTTTCATAGTGTCTGGTGTTACATTTAGGTCTCAAATCCATTTTGAGTTTATTTTTGTGTATGGTGTTAGGGAGGGTTCTAAGTTCATTCTTTTACATGTAGCTGTCCAGTTTTCCCAGCACCACTTATTGAAGAGACTGTCTTTTCTCCATTTTATATCCTTGCCTCCTTTATCATAGATTAGTTAACCATAGGTGCATGGGATTATCTCTGGGGTTTCTACCTTGTTCCATTGATCTATGTTTCTGTTTTTGTGCCAGTACCATATTGTCTTGATTGCTGTAGCTTTGTAATATAGTCAGAAGTCAGGGAGTCTGATTCCTCCAGCTCGGTTTTTTCCCCTCAAGAGTGCTTTGGCTAT
This sequence comes from Balaenoptera musculus, assembly GCF_009873245.2. NCBI lineage: Eukaryota > Metazoa > Chordata > Mammalia > Artiodactyla > Balaenopteridae > Balaenoptera > Balaenoptera musculus. The sequence goes on along the minus strand of NC_045806.1, from coordinate 88,652,196 downwards.
TCGGGGTCTTTTGTGTCTCCACACAAATTTTAAGAGTTTTTGTTCTAGTTCTGTAAAAAATGCCATTGGTAATTTGATAGGGATTGCATTGAATCTGTAGATTGCTTTGGGTACTATAGTCATTTTCACAATATTGATTCTTCCAATTCAAGAACATGATATATCTTTGCATCTGTTGGTATCATCTTTAATTTCTTTCATCAGTGTCTTTAGTTTTCTGCATACAGGTCTTTTGTCTCCCTAGGTAGGTTTATTCCTAGATATTTTATTCTTTTTGTTGCAGTGGTAAATGGGAGTGTTTCCTTAATTTCTCTTTCAGATTTTTCATCATTAGTGTACAGGAGTGCAAGAGATTTCTGTGCATTAATTTTGTATCCTGCAACTTTATCAAATTCATTGATTAGCTCTAGTAGTTTTCTGGTGGCATCTTTAGGATTCTCTATGTATAGTATCATGTCATCTGCAAACAGTGACAGTTTTACTTCTTCTTTTCCAATTTGGATTCCTTTTATTTCTTTTTCTTCTCTGATTGCCGTGGTAAGGACTTCCAAAACTATGTTGAATAATAGTGGTGAGAGTGGACATCCTTGTCTTGTTCCTGATCTTAGAGGAAATGCTTTCAGTTTTTCACCATTGAGAATGATGTTTGCTGTGGGTTTGTCGTATATGGCCTTTATTTTGTTGAAGTAGGTTCCCTCTATGCCCACTTTCTGGAGAGGTTTTATCATAAACGGGTGTTGAATTTTGTCAAAAGCTTTTTCTGCATCTATTGAGATGATCATATGGTTTTTATTCTTCAATTTGTTCATATGGTGCATCACATTGATTGATTTGTGTATGTTGAAGAATCCTTGCATCCCTGGGATAAATCCCACTTGATCATGGAGTATGATCCTTTTAATGTGTTGTTGGATTATTTTTGCTAGTATTTTGTTGAGGATTTTTGCATCTATATTCATCAGTGATATTGCTCTGTAATTTTCTTTTTTTGTAGTATCTTTGTCTGGTTTTGGCATCAGGGTGATGGCGGCCTTGTAGAATTAGTTTGGGAGTGTTCCTTCCTCTGCAATTTTTTGGAAGAGTTTGAGAAGGATGGGTGCTAGCTCTTCTCTAAATGTTTGATAGTATTCACCTGTGAAGCCATCTGGTCCTGGACTTTTGCTTCTTGGAAGATTTTTAATCACAGTTTCAATTTCATTACTTGTGACTGGTCTGTTCATATTTTCTATTTCTTCCTGGTACAGTCTTGGAAGGTTATACCTTTCTAAGAATTTGTCCATTTCTTCCAGGTTGTCCATTTTATTGGCATAGAGTTGCTTGCAGTAGTCTCTAAGGATGCTTTGTATTTCTGCAGTGTCTGTTGTAACTTCTTTTTCTTTTCTAATTTTATTGATTTGAGTCCTCTCCCTCATTTTCTTGATGAGTCTGGCTAATGGTTTATCAATTTTCTTTATCTTCTAAAAGAACCAACTTTTAGTTTTATTGATCTTTGCTATTGTTTTCTTTGTTTCTACTTCATTTATTTCTGCTCTGATCTTTATGATTTCTTTCCTTCTGCTAACTTTGGGTTTTGTTTGTTCTTCTTTCTCTAGTTCCTTTACGTGTAAGGTTAGATTGTTTACTTGAGATTTTTCTTGTTTCTTGAGGTAGGCTTGTATAGCTATAAACGTCCCTCTTAGAACTGCTTTTGCTGCATCCCATAGGTTTTGGATCGTCGTGTTTTCATTGTCATTTGTCTCTAGGTATTTTTAGATTTCCTCTTTGATTTCTTCAGTGATCTCTTGGTTATTTAGTAACGTATTGTTTAGCCTCCATGTGTTTGTGTTTTTTAGGTTTTTTTTCCCTGTAATTCATTTCTAATCTCATGGCGTTGTGTTCAGAAAAGATGCTTGATATGATTTCAACTTTCTTAAATTTACTGAGGCTTGATTTGTGATCCAAGATGTGATCTATCCTTGAGAATGTTCCGTGCGCACTTGAGAAGAAAGTGTAATCTGCTGTTTTTGGATGGAATGTCCTATAAATATCAATTATATCTATCTGATCTATTGTGTCATTTAAAGCTTCAGTTTCCTTATTATTTTCATTTTGGATGATTTGTCCATTGGTGTAAGTGAGGTGTTAAAGTCCCCCACTATTACTGTGTTACTGTTGATTTCCTCCTTTATAGCTGTTAGCATTTGACTTATGTATTGAGGTGCTCCTATGTTGGGTGCATATATGTTTATAATTGTTATATCTTCTTCTTGGATTGATCCCTTGATCACCATGTAGTGTCCTTCCTTGTCTCTTGTAACATTCTTTATTTTAAAGTCTATTTTATCTGATATGAATATTGCTACTCCAGCTTTCTTTTGATTTCCATTTGCATGGAATATCTTTTTCCATCTCCTCAGTTTCAGTCGGTGTGTGTCCCTAGGTCTGAAGTGGGTCTCTTGTAGGCAGCATATATATGAGTCTTGTTTTTGTATCCGTTCAGCAAGCCTGTTTCTTTTGGTTGGATCATTTAATCCATTCACATTTAAGGTAATTATCAATATGTATGTTCCTATGACGATTTTCTTAATTGTTTTGAGTTTCTTTTTGTAAGTCCTTTTCTTCTCTTGTGTTTCCCACTTAGAGAAGTCCCTTTAGCATTTGTTGTAGAGCTGGTTTGGTGGTGCTGAATTCTCTTAGCTTTTGCTTATCTCTAAAGCTTTTGATTTCTCCATCGAATCTGAATGAGATCCTTGCCTGGTAGAGTAATCTTGGTTGTAGTTTCTTCCCTTTCATCAGTTCAAGTATATCATGCTACTCCCTTCTGGCTTGTAGAGTTTCTGCTGAGAAATCAGCTATTAACCTTATGGGAGTTCCCTTGTATGTTATTTGTCATTTTTCCCTTGCTGCTTTCAATAATTTTTCTTTGTCTTTAATTTTTGTCAATTTGATTACTATGTGTCTCGGCGTGTTTCTCCTTGGGTTTATCCTGTATGGGACTCTCTGCGTTTCCTGGACTTGGGTGGTATTTTCTTTCCCATGTTAGGGAAGTTTTCGACTATAATCTCTTCATATATTTTCTCGGGTCCTTTCTCTCTCTCTTCTCCTTCTGGGACCCCTATAATGCGAATATTGTTGCATTGAATGTTATCCCAGAGGTCTCTTAGGCTGTCTTCATTTCTTTTCATCCTTTTTCTTTATTCTGTTCTGCAGCAGTGAATTCCAGCATTCTGTCTTCCAGGTCACTTATCCGTTCTTCTGCCTCAGTTATTCTGCTATTGATTCCTTCTAGTGTACTTTTCATTTCAGTTATTGTATTGTTCATCTCTGTTTGTTTGTTTTTTAATTCTTCTAGGTCTTTGTTAAACATTTCTTGCATCTTCTCGATCTTTGCCTCCATTCTCTTTCCTATGTCCTGGATCATCTTCACTATCATTATTCTGATTACTTTTTCTGGAAGGTTGCCTATCTCCACTTCATTTAGTTGTTTTTCTGGGGTTTTATCTTTTTCCTTCATCTGGTACATAGCCCTCTGCCTTTTCATCTTGTCTCTCTTTCTGTGAATGTGGTTTTTGTTCCACAGGCTGCAGGATTGTAGTTCTTCTTGCTTCTGCTCTCAAATATATTTTTAAGCAAATAAAAAAATACAACTATACAGAAACAACAGCAAACTAAAGAATATACAGTTTTACTTTTAGGAATTTCTGTCGCTTATTCAATAAATATTCTTTCATCTACTTTGTGTCAATCACTGTGCTAAAGAGATAGGAATGCAAAGGGGCAAGATTGATATAACTCCTGTCCTAATGGAACTTACCTGCTCATTTAATGAGAGGGTTATTTTTCTAACAATTTTATTTATAAAGTTATATTTTCTATAACTCAACTAAAGTACTATTTTTACTGAGTAAGTTTTTTGTACTTTCTAACTTTTAATGTATTATTAGAAGCTGCTCTGTTCTATCCTGTGTCAAGGCTTTTCTGCTCTTGAGCTGATTCCATCTGCCAATATATTATGTGGGGGCATTTTCCTTCTTTTCAGCCTACTAAGTAGGTTAGTGGTAGTAATAGTAGTAGCAGTGGTAGTACTAGTACTAGTAGTACTGGTCACAGGACCAGTAAATAATAATCATAATGACAATGGCAATGATATAAATGGGTATCATTTACCCTGTTATCTCAAATTCTCCCAAGAACTCTGCAAGGTAAATGTATACAAACAGATGTAGACATGCAGGCTTAGAGAAGTTCAATAACTTACCCAGGGTCACTTGGCAAGTTACTGGTAAAGAAAGAATTTGAAACCAAATATTTCTGACTTTAAATCTTGTGCTCTTTCCACTCACCATACTTTTTCTAGAGCAAGGGAGACTGCTGGGGTGATATTCTCAGTTCTGCTTCCTGGCATCTCCCTGCTAATAGATTTTAATGTTCATGACGTAGTTCATGAGTTGATTTTGTAGTGTATATAATCCCTAAGGAGGGGAGAAGGTTTTGAGGATCAAAAAAATCTTTGGAGTACAAAATTGACTTGTGAACCAACCAAAAAGGGATAAATATGGAGTTTGTCAGGGCTAGTTTGAAAATTGTCCTCTTTTAGTGTACATTCTGAGAATTAGTGAAGAATATAAGTTAATAGCTTCTGGAAAATGTCAAAAATCCCACATACTTCCACAGTTTTGCTTGAATGACTTTTATAAACCAGATCAGCAGAACTCTCTGAAGTCTTTACATTAATCTGATTTAAATATTTCAATTATAATGAAGATACCAATTAAATTTGGCATAAAAAAAAGCCTCTGAGGGAAGATTTAGGACTAAGTTAGAAAGGCACTGTGGAGCAGAAGAAAATGGTAGAAATCAGCATTGCATTAGGACAAATCCCAGCTTACCTACTCCCAAACTGTGTCTTTAGGGTACATAAATTAACCTCTCTGGATTCTGCTACCTTATCTAAAAACATGACGGGATCAGATCATATTCTCATCGAAGTCCCTTCTAGCTCTTATCCCCTCCTGAAGCTATTTCTCCTTCGCAAATGTTACTGGGTAAATCAAAAGTCTGTGTAGCTAAAATTCCAAGTGAGTAAAAATCAATCGGTCAGTCAACTGAAAAAGAAGCCTCCAAGAATTGGAGAATATTTGATTGACAGGACAGTATAAATGTATGCTCTCTCTTGCAGAAGCTCTAAGGAAATTATTTTGGCTATCTCTCCCGTACTTTCTTCTTAGTCCTTCCCATCCCCAGACTTACATAGGCCAGCTGGTATGGTATACCTGCATGCTCCCAACAACCAGTGCAGCAGCAATTACTTTAGTGCCTTTGCAGAGAAGAGACTCAGAAAAATCTTCCTTGAATTGAGTTAAAATGAGGAACTATAAGAAGGAAAGTTGTGCAAACCAGAAAGCACAAGGGAAGACAAGCCTTCTGAGCTCTAACAGGCACAGGCTAAAGAGCAGGGCTTATGCACAGTTGTGAGGGATTTCAGTTGGGAAACAGGTACCTAATATCCAAATGCTGGACCCTGCTTGTCTGTGAGGAAAGATCATAGGTCTTCCATTGTGCATATTCCCAAATATTCCAAGAATATGAGTTATTCTCCCTGGCACTCAAGGTCCTCCAGTAATCAAGTCTACTTTACCTATCTAACCTTACCTCCCAATGTTCTCTAGCGCAGTCCCATGGCTTCACCTTCTCATTCAACTTGAGGAGGTATGGATTATAAGCTTAGAAATTAGAGACATTCAGAGCTTCTCTGGTGGCACAGTGGTTAAGAATCTGCCTGCCAATGCAAGGGACACGGGTTCGAGCCCTGGCCTGGGAATATCCCACATGCCGCCAAGCAACTAAGCCCGTGCGTCAAAACTACTGAGCCTGAGCTCTAGGGCCTGCAAGCCACAACTACTGAGCCCACCTGCCACAACTACTGAAGCCTGCGCGCCTAGAGCCTGTGCTCCACAACAGAAGAGGCCACGACAATGAGACACCTGCACACCGCAACAAAGAGTAGCCCCCACTCACCGCAACTAAAGAAAGCTCGTGCACAGCAACGAAGACCCAACACAGCCAAAAATAAATAAATAAATAAATAAATAAATAAATAAATAAATAAATAAATAAATAAATTTATTAAAAAAAAAGAAATTAGAGAGTGGCCTTCAAATTCCAACTTAGTTCCTTAATAGCCATGTGACCTTGGGCAAGTTACTTAACCTCAGAGTTTTGATTTTCTTACCAGTAAAATAATAACACCTACTTCACAGGGCTTTTGTGAAGTTATCATTCAATGAGGTGATGAAAATTATCATAATAGTTATCATTTATTGTGAACCAACTACATACCAGGTTCTATGCTCCTCTCATTGTCCTGCACTTAGGGAATTATACTCTTGTTGGAAGTAAACACCAAACTAAGAATTCAGAACAAGATATACCAAAATTATAAAGACAGGTGCTAGTCTAGGTAGGCAGTCACCTTCAGAATGGCCAGCAAGCTTAAGTGTCAATTTTATCTCAATAAACCTGGGAGGGTGAAAAATGACCAGCCAGCGCTGAGTATCCCAGCAGCAGGATGTGTGCATGCACCAGGAATCAAGGGCCAGGCCCCGTGCAACAGTCCAAATTAGCAGGCTTTTATTCAAAATTGAGGAGATTTAGCAATAAGTTTGCACACCTCAGTATTTTCTTTATTTTCATTAGGGTGTAAAAGACTTAGGAAATCTGAAGAAGTTGAAAGGATATTTAGAATCACTTCTCCTAAAGTGTGAGATTGGAATAGGGAATAGACAGCTGCATACTTGCTGTGTAGCCTTGAGCAAGTCGTGTAACTTCTTGAATCTGAGTTTCTTTATATAAAAATTGGGGCCTGTACTTTGAAGGGCTGGGGTACTGATTAGAAATAAATATATGTAAAGTGATTTATACGGTATCTGAAATAGATAATAAATAGTGTCTGCAGTTATTATGGCAATAGTTATATTCCTCTAGTTCTGACGGATTCAAATGTCAGCTAAATACAGGATGTCATCCCCACATATCAGCAAAAAATACAAGTACAGACATCATGCTTGATATTTAACAAGTTGATGAGGTTTGGAAAAATCATGATAAGTGGCTTTATTACACTGTCCTGATTCTGGAGAAAATATGTAACACAGGGCTTAGGAGCTGCAGTTTTCATTGATCTCCTATAGTAATCATCAGTTGCCACACACAATTTAGTATTTCATTGTATTCTACCCTATATACCATGCAGACTGCTCCCAAATTTATATCTCTATCCCAGACTTCTCCCTGAATGCAGGACTTACATATCCAACTGCCTATTCAACATCTCCTCCAGGATGTCTAGCGGGTATCTCAAATAAAAGATGGCCAAAACAGAACTCTTGGATCTTGCCACAAAACCTTGCTTCCCCCACTCTAATTCAGTTCAGTAAATACAACTAGTGTCTACTCTATTACTGAAACCAAAAACCTAGGAATCATCATGAGAAAGTCCAGTCATTTTTATCTCTATAATATCTCTTGAATCTGTCCACATTTTACTATCTCTATCACCACCACTCTAGTCCAAGCCATCATCATCTTTCTTTTGGATGCTGTAATAGCCTCTTAACTTGTCTCCCTGACTCCTTCCATCTATTATCCATGGAACATCCAGAGGAAGATTATTTTTACATAAGTCAGAAGGAATGTGACATTGTTCTACTTAAAATCATCAAAAGGTGTCCTCCCACTCTTAGGATAAAGACCAAAACCCTAAAAGGCACTGTGTCATCTGGTCTTTCCCTACCTTTCCAATCTCATTTTGTCCCACTCCCCGCCACTACTCCCTGTGATCCAGCCACACCGCTCTCTTTCTGTTCCCTAAGCATGCAGGGATCTTTGGCACTTCAAAGCCAACACATGCTGTTCCCTCTGAAATATTTTTCTGTTCATTCTTCACCGTGACGGCTTTTTCTTAACCTTCAGGGTCCAGCCTAAATGTTATTTTGTTTCAAGTAAACCTTCTCCAATGGTCCAATATAAAGTAACGGCCTACCTACTTCTCAGTTATTTTCCTTTATATCACTTACCGCAGTTATTAATTATATACTTATACATGTGTTTTTTTGTTTTGTCTCTTATCTATTCCCACCCCACATTACACTACAAGCTCTATTAGGGCAGAACATTTCTCTTTTAGTTCACTTCTACTCACTCTGCACAATGAATATTTGATGAAGGTTAAAAAAAATCAAATATATTCATTGTGGATCCAGGGTTGATAATCACTGAATTAGATACTAAATACTTGTTCACTTGTCCCAAAGTGTCCTTTTCACCTTTCACCTCATATTGTAGACAGGACGTAAATTAAATAGCATTATGAAGATAATTTTACTGGCACAAAATATAAGGATACTGATATTAACAGATGTCTGTTTTAGAAGCAAGGTGGATTAGATGATTTAATTATAATGTTAAACACCTTTTATCAGAAAAAAAATTCAAGCCCAATTATTTCTCATGCAACTTTTATGCCAAAGTTTATAGTGAAGCTATGATGCCCTGAATATCAAAATTGAGCAAACGACTCAGGGTACTGATCCAATATCTCTGAACATTATTATTACAGCCTTTCCATCCCATTTTCCCAGAGTACAGTTGAAGAGAATTATCAGAAACTACAAGTAGGGTCTGATGCAAAGAATTCAAAACACACAAAACATTAAAATTCACTCATCCAACAAATATATCAAATGATTACTATAAGCCAGAAACACAACTGGGTGTTTTTTCTAACCAGTCAAAGAGGATCAAGGCAATGTGCCCCAGAAATGAATCAACCTTCTCTGCCTGCAGACCCATGCCTAAGCATCTCATCACTTAGACTTCTGCATCTGGTGCTTCCCAATTATTTCTTAGTATCCCCACTGGAGAATGGTGCCAAATCATGGGGAGATTTCTAGCTATATAAAGTTCTCCCGGCACCAAGAAATGATCTATGGACTTGAACTGATGAATTATTTTCCTATTTGACATCCAAAGGAGGCCATTTCACTGCCTTTTATAAACCACCAGTGATGAACTATAATGACATAAGGAATTGCTGGACAGGAAAAGGCCATTCTCCTTAACATGCCTGTCCTAGGGACTCATTTCCACCTCAGCTTTGTCTCTGCAGCCTTTGCTATTGGCTCACACATCATTAAAATGTCTTGCTGGCTGCAAAAGCTCATTTATACAGACAACATTTGCTCTGACCACCTTAATTGACAAATTATTCCACATGATTGCATCTCCTTGAATGAAATAGTTTTGCCTAAAATACCAACATATGTAGCCCTTTGCTTGAGTTTGTCATAGCCCCTAGTTAACTTCCTAATTTTTAAAATTCATCCCCTGTAAATGAAGCACCCTATTAAAAATATCAATTTGTCTTAGACAATTTATCAGACTGTTTTCTTGTGGTAAAATGGCTGTGAGGTCATTTTTGCAAGTGTTCCAGTAATAATAATGATGATGATAATGATACTAATCATAATAATTAATATCATTGATTGAATACATACTATTTCCCAGACACCATTGTAAGTGTTTTTCATATATTTTCTTCACTCAGCATAGCTAATACACCTCCCCATTTTGCATGGAGAAAAAACTGAAATTCAGAAGAGTAAATTAAAGTTCTCAAAGTCACACAGCTACAAGGATTTGAATCAGATTTTTCTGGTTCTAGATCAGGACATAAGGGAGCAAATCAAGTTTTCAGAGTTTTCCAAGGGTCTTCTCTTAGAATCATACTCTTTGTTTTGCTAAGATTCCTGTGTGTGTGTGTATGTGTGTGCTCATCTGTATCTTAACCATCTACATATAAGAAAATTTTTTGTTGTCAAATCAGATCATAGTACTATGAGCAATACATGGTTCTATAAGCATTTACTAGTGGAAGGGGCTCAGGCTTTGAGAAAACAATAGCCACCTGAATCTTCATTCTAGCACCATTGTTCAGTTGTTGTAAAACACTGAGAGAAATTACCTAACATCTCCAAATTTCAACTTCAGCATCTGTAAAGAGGGGCTAAGGTGACAATACCACACAGGATTTTTTTGATACTTAAATGAGATCATATCTGTGGAAACATTGAGCCCAGCTCCTAGCTCCATAATTGTATTTTGTGTCTAAATGTCAAGATAAACCTTTGTATGGGGAACCAAGAATCTTGGAGAACATTAATCTAACTGGTGAGACAAAACCTAAACAAAGATGTCTAAGATAATTAATTATAAATTAGCATCAGTCAGTGTGGTGAAAACTTTTATAAAATTGCCAGGGGAATTTAGGTGAAAGAAACAGGTGACTGTAAAATAAAGTTAATCTGTGAAGACTTCCTGGAGGAAGTCCAGAAGTGCAAATATGTCCTGGCAGAGAAGAGTATGAAGGCCTGAAGTAGGCAAACAAGCAGGAAGGTAAGGAGTTAATGGCATTTATGGAGCACTGTTGTGTGCAAGAGACATGCAGGTAGTCTGTAGCATGTTGCTTTAAGAGCAAGGTTTTAGAACAAGGTGGGTTCATATCCTATCCCCACCACTTGCTAGCCGTGTGACCATAGACAAATAACTTATCCTGAGTCTCCATTTCTTCCCTTATAAAATAAAGACAATATTGGCAACCTTCCAAGGTCGTTGTGAACTTTGACTGATTGTAAAGTATAGTACCTGACCCAATAAATGGGCATTCTCTGAGCATCTACTCCACTGTGTTGGATCTAGTTCATGGCTAATCTCCCACCATACTAAGCTTCTAGTTTTCATCCCTTTACAAGGGTAGCTTGATAGAATATTCTCAGCCTTCTCAAACCACTGCTTTCAGGTTAGCAGAGAGCAAGGTAGCTGAGAGTCTCACAAATGAACATAATGGAACTAGGGAAATCTGTGCCCGTGGATCTCAGGTGCCTATACACCTAGGATTCATAATGTAATTCCTTCCTAAGAACTCCTTCCCCCACCCCTAACTCAAGTCAGAAAAGTCAGTCAAGGAGTCAATGATCACCTCAGGTGCTGGAATAGAGCCACTGGAGCAGAACTGGCCTAGACTGGGCACGTTTGCCACATCCTGCTGCTACGGTGCTCTAACTTGCTCACCCCCAGCCCTCCCAGCAAGCTGGTCTCCCGCACAGCTACTTGCGAAAGACTCCCACAGGAATGAATGTTCTCATAGTCCCTGACTTTGCAGAGGAACAAGAGTGTCTTTCTGCTGATGGGACAGTTTAATAGTGTTCGTTCATCTCCCTGTAGGGCATAGAAACAGGACACAAACATTTTCCTAGGACAGAGACTGGAAATCTCTTTGACCCTGGCTGTCACTAATAGGGTTAAGAGATAGCATTGTGTCATAGGTTGAGGCAAAGGAGGGTAACAAGGGGGAGAAAGGAGAGACAAAATAAGAGTGGCAGAAGAGGAAGGGAAAAAAATCACTCTTTAGACTGACATTCAAGGCCCTCCTTCCCACTAATTCTAAGTAGGCTTTTTTTTTCCTCCTTGTCCCCCAAGGTCATGAGTAGAGCTGACCTTGTTTCTAGAGGAAGCAAACAGCCACCTGCAGGGTATGAATTGTGACACTCTGGGAAAGGCCCCCCACAGGCACTGCAAAGCTGCCAGAAATTCCCACCATTAGTCATGCCTATGAGTTACAGAATTGAAATATCTATTAAATTGCAAATATGCTAGCTTAGAAGGGAAATATTTTGGCCATTATCAGTCATGAATTCTTTATCTCTTTGAGGTATTAGATTAGCCCCACCAGAAAGCAAGGATCTGGGGAGATGGGCTACAGAGAAGACATGACATTAGGACATTTAAAAGAGCTAGAGAGGGACAAAGATGTCATTCAGTGTGGGCTGGGTAGAGTAGGAAAGGCCAGGGTGACCCAGGAAAAGAGGGAGGCCTAGGAGGAAAGGCAAAGGAGCTGCTGCAAGCCGGTTTGGGTCATAAGATTTCTGCACCTGCAACTGTGCAAAAGAACAGTCAATTATGAAATGCACAGTCAGTCATGTGAAAGTTCCATTAATGTAGCCAAGAACTATTGACTGCTGAGGTCTTTCCTCATTAAGTCACAGAAAAGGTATAAATGAGATATATTCTCATACGATAATCGGGATACAGACATTCAGATCATATCAACTGGCTGCTGAGAGGGATCAGGAAGGAGAGCGAACACACGCCAATGATTTGTCCCCTTCGGTGCTTCACATAGCACTGCTTCGATGCTACTCTAAGGCGGGTGCTTTATCCCCGGGGCTCTTCATTTATCTGTAACATTTGAGACCAACTTGTTTCATCATCTAAATCGCTCTTCTCTGGAAGGTGATCAATTTGTCAATACCCCTCCTGTAGTATTACATCCATAAATTGTGCCCTTCACTCTCTGCTTGGATCGACCAGTCTGTTGGATGGTGTGATTAGGATAGCTTCTGAGTGCTGTTCTCAGTTTGTCTATTAACTGCTCTCCAGACCACTTTAAGATTTTTTTCCCCACTTGCTGCTGGAGATGGAAATCGTGGAGCAGAGTCTGCACCAGCCACACAGCCAGTCGCTTGTTTAAAAGTGTTACTGAACCAAATTATTTAAGACAAAGGCCACAAATAGGCAGCCCTCAAACGGAATTTAGCCTACAGGCATGTTTTATTCGGTCCACACAATGCTCAACAAGCCAGGGATTTCCACATAAAAATCCAGACTTCTAGCATCTCTTCAAAAATTAGAGGGCCTAGCAGCACTGGATCCTTAATTTCATATAACAGCAATCAGCTAGGGCTGAGTTGGTACTGCGAGGACTCTCCAACTTGCCCCCCTCTGTGGCCTCACACACTCACTCAGGTATATGACCTGCCTGGCTTCTAGAAGCATTTTGAACATTGATTAGGGAATTACCCCTTCACTGGCCTAGCTTCAGCCATCAGCAGTAAATGCTTTTCCTTTTATAGAAGGAATCAAATCAGGGCTATTTCTTCTTAAAGCCAAAACAGTGGATTGGCAAATAAGCACTTTAAATAACAGGTTATTTAGGGATCCTTAGCTCTGGAGACCTGAGCTCTGTAGTCACCATCTTTGGAGTCCTCTTTGGGTTGCACCTCCTTTTTATCTGGCCCAGAACCCAGGATTAAGGGACTGTGGACAGAGTAACAGGGGGGTAGGATAGGAAAGTACTGTGTTAGGAATCAGCATATACGGGTTCTAGTCCTGGCTATGCCATTCACCAGTTCCCAGCCCAGGGCAAATGGTTTAAACACTCTGAGCCATAATTTACTCTGCTGAAAAATACAAAATACAAATAATGATAACAACAACAACAACAATCTTTGCCAACTCCATAAAGTTCTTTGAGAAACAGAATGAGATGTCAGAAGTGAAAGTGCTTTGAAATTATAAAGTTCTCTACAAATACCAAGCTGTCTTATTTGTGCCCAACTGAAGCACTCACCAATGAAATAAGCACCCAACCAATCCAAGCTACACATAATGTCTGAGTACTTACTATATGCTCAGCACTTGGGGAGATGCAAAAGAATTGGTCAATAAATCCCTGCCCTTAAGGAGCTTATAGGCTAGTTGAGAAAATAAGATAAACAATGGAAAACAAGATTATAATTGTAACATAAAGTTAATGCCTGCTAAGTATCTTACTGAAACCGTTAAAGATACAGTCATCAGTAGGATGCCAGTAGACCCACTTGACTACTCACTTAGCTTTTGTTTTTTTTTTTTTACAGTTTATTCTGTGGAAACAGCATCTTCAGATACTCTCAACCAGGGGAAAAGTGTTACGTGGTCATACAGTTTAGGAAATGTTCTAAACTATGGCCCATCTTCCTTTCAGAAAATTATAATATATATTAGAATATTATATACACTAAGATGCCCTGAAATGCCTTGCAAGAAGGAAAGCTATATAACTTTGACCTAGCAGATAAACACATTGCCACAGAACTTCTCACCATTCTCTCTTCCTTTCCTTTTTCTCTCCCCAAAGTAACTATTAACATCTCTTAGAATTGGAGCTCCATAGAACATAGTTGGGGAAACACTATTTGCCCTAATGAACATATTTTAAATTTTCACAGGTTCCAAAGGGAACATAATTCTGTCTCTACCTGTCTCCTTCAAGAACCACATTAGAAACTTGGATCCTATGCTCCTGGTTGCACAGAGTAGACACTGATTTTTGTGATGATTGGTCTTTACCAACTGAATCAATGTTGTTTAACTAGACTGTTCTCTATTGTTTCACTTCTACTAACTTGAAATCGTTGCCATAACTGCAATGAACCTTACTGGAATTGATTTTTTTTTCTCAGTACGGATTTTCTATTAATAGGGCCACATGGCACCAAAACATGCAGCCTGGCAAATTCTATCTTCTGTACATTCTTGCTTTTCCTGGCACCACACTGTTCCTTGTTTCTCTCCTGGGACTGTCCTAAGCTCAGATTTAATTATGTGTCCCATTACTACTAATCTCATCTAAGGTGCTCACTGAGAGCTAAGGACTAGGCTCCAAAATGTCAAGTGCATTCTTCTTAGGGTTATCTAAACTCCAGCAGGGACTTCAAATTGAAGACCAAATAGTTAATGTCCAAAAAGGCCATTATAGTGGGGTGATGTACACTGTGATCAATATTTTGGCATCTTTTTCAATGTACATAATATGGGTGAAATTGTATGGTTTGTGCTTGGTAATGGTTGAAAAGTTATATTTGAGAGTCAGAAAGACCTAGATTCATATTTGTGCTTGGCCAATTACAAAGTATGTGACCTTGGAACATAGCCTCTCTAAGTTTTAGTTTCTTCTATAAAATGAGGACAATAATAGTATCCACTCTCATATGGTTGTTGTGAGGAATAAATGAGAAAATGAATGAAATACACTAAGCACAATGTCTCCTTCACAGTAAGCTGTCAATAGACATTAGCTCTCAGGGGGCCCCTATTATGATAACTTAGTTGTTGGCTTAGAGATCACTTCTCCTGTTGCATTATTATCACTCAGTCAGAATCTCCACTTCTTTTTATTCCCCCAACTCTCCACCATATCTTTAAATTCCACTGTTTTTCTTAAACCTTAAGAAACTCTTAAGGTTTAAGAAACTTTCTTAAACTCTCACCCCAGTGTCTCAGGATTAACCGTAGAGGCATGAAAGAAACTCTTAAGGTTTAAGAAACTTTCTTAAACTCTCACCCCAGTGTCTCAGGATTAACCATAGAGGCATGAAAGAACAAAGAGCCAGGGCCAGGAAAAGCCCGTTTTCAAATCCGATGGGAAATTGCTTCCTCGGTGTGTAAACAGATGCCATTCTCCACACCAAAGGAAGGTGTACAGCTATACAGTCTAAGTGACACCTTCAACAATGCACTACAGTTAGTTTTAGCTTTGCAAAGTGAAACTAAAAGCACTTACTGAAGCCATGCATTTGAACATCTTCACCAAAGACTGATTCCAGCTTCCAGTTTGCAATTTAATCAAGCTTTGCATGACCAGATTGATTTGCTGCTATTATAGTAATCCAGCAGCAAATCTTTGCAACCTATCCATAGAATAAATCTCTCTTTCTAGCCATGACATTCAGACACCAATGGATTAAGAAATCTCTCATCCCTTATAAGTGAAGAGTCTCAAGTCACAAACTCTAGAGCTATCTAAGATAATCAGGAGTAGGGGTATTATTTGCATATTCACCAGAGAACAGGTTAGTGTTTTTTTTCTAAATAGTCAATATGCTTTTCTGAAAAGGCATAAAATCATGTATTTATGAATGATTTGTTAGGTGAAGGGTGAATTATCTTCTAAATAAAGTTAATTAGTATTGGCTTCCTGCTTGGGTTCATTTTTGGGAACCCCTATAATTTATGTCTGTCATTGACCTTCTCAAGGCAGACATTCTCCTCTATTATAATAGGAGACCCTATTCCATTATCTTATCAACCCTCTCCCACTCCTCTTCTCCTTCTTCTATTATCACCTGTTCTACATTCTCATGTAGTCAACCTTCCCTTCTCTCCTTATCACTTTGACTAGGCTTCTACACAAAATTCAATGTGAGAATAAAGGAAAAAAAATATCTTTAAAATAGCAAATAGCCACCTGAAATATGCTGTGGGATATACAACTGTTAGTTGTTGGTATCTTTGACAAATGACCTAAATACCCTATTGTACATGTCTATATGTTGTTAAACCACTCCCTATTTATCTGCAGCCTCCAAAAGTATAAAAAAGAAATGTCTACAATAACATTACACAGGTCTGCTATGATTTAAATATTAAAGTGATTCCAGAAAAGTTGCATTTAAATCAAATCCTACTTAAATGCAGCTGGCTATTTAAAGAAATCTCATGACAAATTATTTTATATTGAAAAAATAATTTCATAAAGCCAAAGATTACCTTCTAATTAATCAGTTTTGAATAACTGGATCTTTTTACAACCGATCTATTTAAAACAAGTAGTACCTATACACTTTAAGAGAGCACTTGTTTCACTGAAGAAATATTTCTGATTTATAAATTTAAAAGAACAGTGAGAAAATAATCTTTTAAAATTTTAATAATCTTTTAAAACTTGCATGCTTGCAATACACAATGTTAAAAACCTCTACCTACATGATTTTGTAATTAACCAATCCTATGATTTTTGTATTAATATTCCTAGCCCATGCCTGCATGTTGCTAAACTCAAAACAAGTATGAGTGGGTTACCCTTTAAATAATCCCAGTCTTATATTTTGAAATATAAAAGGACAATCTGTTAATTGCTCTTTTTTTTAAACATCTTTATTAGAGTATAATTGCTTTACAATGGTGTGTTAGTTTCTGCTTTATAACAAAGTGAATCAGTTATACATATACATATGTCCCCATATCTCTTCCCTCTTGCATCTCCCTCCCTCCCACCCTCCCTATCCCACCCCTCTAGGTGGTCACACAGCACTCAGCTGGTCTCCCTGTGCTATGCAGCTGCTTCCCAGTAGCTATCTATTTTACGTTTGGTAGTGCATATATGTCCATGCCACTCTCACATTGTCCCAGTTTACTCTTCCCACTCCCCGTATCCTCAAGTCCATTCTCTAGTAAGTCTGCATCTTTATTCCCATCTTGCCCCTAGGTTCTTCATGACCTTTTTTTTTTTTTTTTAGATTCCATATATATGTGTTAGCATACGGTATTTGTTTTTCTCTTTCTGACTTACTTCACTCTGTATGACAGTCTCTAGGTCCGTCCACCTCACTACAAATAACTCAATTTCGTTCCTTTTTATGGCTGAGTAATTGCTCTTTAATCAAGGAAACAAGGAATAATATAGCTTAGACAATATTGCAAATAAAAATAAATCTTCACAGAGCAACCTCTTGAACTTCCATACTGAGAAGCCATTTTGTCTCTACATCGAGTATAACATTTGAACTCTGTGAATAAATAAACTTGATATCTTCTTATATGAACAATGACTCAAGGATAAGTTTGAATTATTTTTTCTAGTAAGTAATACATATTCAGTGTATTTTTATTTAAATAGCAAATGAATAAATTACTGTTTCAGTGGCTGAGGTTTTATCCTCACCCTCCCTTGATAGATTTCCCTTAGTGACCAAAACTCTTTATTTTCATGACAGCTCTTAGGAGCTTAGGTGAAACAATTTGGGACCTATGAAAATTAATTTTGGTGTGTGTGTGTATGTGTGAACTAACATGCTCACAAGGGAATCATACCTGTGACTGACTTCTTTGGCACCATTTTCTCAGCTAGTATTTCTCAAAGCATGATCCTTGAAAGGCATGCAAGAGATTCCCCAGGACAAAAAGATAAATTCCCTGTCTTACTGATGTACTAAATTAGAATCTGGAGGAGAGAGATGGGAATCTATATTTAAGGAGCCTCATCTTTACCATACCTGGGTTCTTCCATGTGATTCTGATGCACATTAAATTTTGAGAAACTCTGAGAGGTAGAGTTCAGGTGAAATTTTAAATCCCCAGTTCAACTCTTCTTAAAGTTTAGGGCAAGTGAATTAATGCCTTATAAGACACGCAAAATAAGCTCCAGAATCTAAAAACAAACTAAAGAAACAAATGTGTTGTCACCATAACCCAACAGATGGAAGCATAAAAGAGATTTGGTATTTACTTTATTCTGGTCCAACTTAAAATATAAGCTAAACACTATAATGTTACAAACTTTACTAAATGACCTCCAAATGGAAGTGTTCTGAAAGCATCAGATAAGAATTGTGTGACTGTGGTCAAAGTGATGATGCTGCAAGGATTTGTGCATGGTCAGGCCACTTATTAATGATGTATAACTGCCTATGATTGACTCTTCTGCTTGAATGAGGCAGGAAGTCTAGTTCATACTAAGGGAATCAGGAATTAAACAAAAGCAGATCTTTGCTATTTGGATTGGCCCAATATGGTAGTTATTTTGAAAGCTCATGGAGAAGCAACACGCAATTCTAATCAAAATAATAATTCAAACCATCACAGAAGGTACTTTACAATTCAGACTAAGAAGTAGAACTGTCATGTATCAGAATAGAGAATGAACTAAAGTATATATATTAATTTTTAATTAATTTTGAAGTGTATATATTGATTTTTATTTTTACTCCTTTTGTTAATATTTAGAATTTAGAAAAAGATGAAAAAAGAAACTAGTTGACTCTCAGGGATCAAAAACTAAATCAAATATATGTTATAGAAATGAACTTACTAAGCAAGTATCATTATTAGTAGACTGATTTTAACACTATCCCAAAAGGTCAGCTAGCCATAAACAAAAACAATATAGAAGAAAATCCATATTCCTAACATTAATGAGAGTATGTTGTAACTAAACAACTAGTTGATGTCAACATTAGATGGTTAAACAGGTAATGCTCAAGTTAATAAGTGCAATAAATATTACACTTGTCTGGATAATGTCAAATTTTATCATGGCTCAGATTTTACCCACAATACAAAAATGTGTGTGTTTACTTATACACACACACATACATCTGAAACATATATAAGAAGAATAAAATTAGTCAAGATTTGCTCAGGCACAATAGTAGGTGGACCTTTTGTCACACAGTTTCTTAAGGTCCATCACACCCATTGTCAGGGATAACTTTTATGTCATTAGGGTCTGTCCTATTTTGCTGAAAATTACTTACTAACATTCTCCACCAGGTAAGAATATTCTGAGTCTCTCTCTTCCATTGTGAGTAGAATTACTAATTTACAATTTGCTTGTACTTCTGATGTAAAACATATGTGCATGCTATTCATTTGGAGTTGCTCTATTTAAGAATCACTAGAACCTCACAATAACATCACTCATTTATGAGCAATTCTATGTAAATGATATTTTGGATGCAGTCCAGGAAGATTTCATTACAAAAGCCCAACAGAACCTCATTCTGAGGCAGCCTTCTCCTGCAAGAAGACTCCACATATGGGTTAAGTCAACATTCTAAAGTGGTTCCAGCATATCTTTTCTGAGACGCTTAGCAACAATCAATGATACCCTGAAGAGTTAAGAACCTTTCATAAAAGCAGAGAACAGATATGCAGTAACTGGTACCATGTTCCCTAAATTAATTGTCCATATTCCACATATAGCTAGCTTATCAGTACAACTTATTAATAGTGAGCTTCACAACTATTTTATTTGTAGCTAATTCTAAATTCACAGCTAGTTTACTCTTTGTTTGGAAACTTTTTCTTCCTGTACCAAATTATACTTAAAATCTCATTTGCCATGATTTGGTAAAACCAATGCTTACCTGTAACTTTCAATTCAGTTGTTCTTCTTACAAGTTTTCCTTCATACTTAAGCTCACAAGTGTAATTTCCTCCATCTTCTTCTTGAACTTCCTGGATTAGAAGGGCATTTCCTTTCTGTATTATGATGCTTCTCCACATTTTTGGTTTGCATTCCTGCAGAGAAAATATTTTCAAGTAAGCAAAAAATAAAAATTCACATCACTAAGTCTTAGTACTGGCAAGTTAGTACTTTCACTTTTTTGCACTCTTCTCTTTAGTTTTCAAAATATGTAGATAAAGAGTTAAGTCAATGACCAGAAAACATCACAAATGCATCTTATTGTATCCAATTGAAACATCACAACTGTCACCCTAAGAACCACTTTAAAGGCCTGATCCCAAGAGCAGAAAGTCCTTAGAGACATTCTGCAAAAACAGAAAAGCATACAAGATCCCCAAATGCAAAAGAGGTAGAGCAGTCACTAGATAGCATTTTAATGCCCTGGTTCTTTCTATATGACAGGAATATGTCCTAAGAGTTCTAAGAGGATAGTGTTCACTTAGCAACATAATATAAACAAGGGAGTCTTAGGCATTATTTTAAAATTCTAGTTGGCTTTTACACTGGCAATGGTTTAATTAATTTTTATAGTAAAAACTAATAATAATATTCAAGAGTCTCTCTCCCCATAGTCAAGAGATCTATTGTGGGGAG
The DNA here is from genome assembly GCF_009873245.2 of Balaenoptera musculus. Classification (NCBI taxonomy): domain Eukaryota; kingdom Metazoa; phylum Chordata; class Mammalia; order Artiodactyla; family Balaenopteridae; genus Balaenoptera; species Balaenoptera musculus. The sequence continues at coordinate 88,631,720 of NC_045806.1, read as the reverse complement.
GTTGAGGGGGGAAGGGGATCAAGAAAATGAGGCTTGAGGAATTCTCTAGAAACATAGCTAGGTAAAATGAGGACACACTTTGTTGTAGTAAGGTAATGGGGAAATTATCCACTTATTTTCTGAGTTCAGTGATCTGTGACCAGATAATAAGATTTGGGTTTTGAGGTCAATTCTTTTACTCATCTGGTAAGAATGTGTTGCTACTGGAATTGGACTTTACTAGAAAGGAATGGTTAACGCTTTTCCGTCGACCGACAGAGATACAACAATAGCAGAGTATGTAAGAATATTCAGCCAAGTGGCTTTGTCTTTTGGGAATTTTCTCAGACTACTTTTTACATATTGCTCCAGTTTGTCTACCACTTATCTCAAGTGTTCAAAGAAAGTGGTGGCCAAAAGCTGTGCAAACATCAGTGAAGCTGTGGGGGATAGATGTGAGGGGGCTCTGAAGTATTTTATCATTTAAATTCTGGATCTTTCAGTTAAGGAATTAAAAAATTGATCATGAGGCAGTTGACCTGAATAATAATTGAGGGCAGTTTCCACTTTCCCCATGGTATATACAACATCTCTTCTACCTCTCCTTCTCCCCACCCTTACTCCCACCCTCTGCACACACATCCTAAATATTCACGTAAAAGTAAAATCGGTGCTGACTCTCAATCCCCAGCTCTGCATGCTTGAGTGTGTGCATGTGTGTGTGCGCACATGTCGTAAAATGATTTGGAAGAGTGAGTACCCATTTATTAGATTTTACTGTAACAAAATTTCTTCTGTTATGATAGCAGAAGTTTTGACAACAAAACACAAAAACTGACACTTAAGTTCACAGGTATAATATTTAAGAGATATGCTTGCTTTATGTCCAATACAACTACCCACACACATTGTCAGAGAGTAAATAAAAGTAATACTGTCTAGGGCATCTAGATATAAAGCTGCTTCACTCCCTAGGGTCTTTCCAAAGAACACTTAAGGGTCTGTCTGAAATTCTATTACATACCATGTCTGGCAAGGTTTATCACCTATATGAGATTTGCTTCTGAGTTAAACCTTGGGATATAAGGTTTCTGGGAAAATGAAAAAGAAAGACTGAACAGAAAGAAAAAAAATAGCCCAGCTGCCACTATCGTCATACAATAATAATCCACAATTATTTTCGCATTGCTTCCAACTCTGATAGCCTCAGATTTCTAAAGAATCATTCTGAAGGTCATTAAACAAAAATATGGTCCCTCTGGGCATTTTGAGAGGAAAGGAAAATGAAAACTGAGCTGCTTCACTTTCACATAGCAGTGGTGGGGGCAGGCAAATGAGCCCACACACTCACTTCATTCAAAGACAAATGGCATCGTTTTCTAATATCATTTTGGGGGGGAAAGTCCATACGCAATTAGCTCTGACCATTTTCATTTTCTCTGCACACTGCTTTGTTTTTTTTTTCCCTAGGAAGTAAAATCTAAAGAGTGTACAGGAATTACAAAATAACTCCTGATGAAGAACAGCCTGGAATCTTCACATGTTCTTTGGGATAGATACAGATAGTCCCAAGTGCTTTTCAAGTTGTCATCTAGCCTTATAAAGGATTCCTTGTACCCAATAGAGTTTTTGTTTTTAACTGTGTTATAGGAAAATGTTATCTTCAGGTCACCTCCATCCTTCTGGAACAATGTAATATAGATGAAAAGGCAAACTAGCTTCAGAGCAAGACAGCTCTAGGTCAAAATCTGGGGTTCACCCAAGTTCTGTGATCTTGGGAAAATTTGCCTAACTTCTTTAGGTCTCAGTTTTTTACTCTGCATATGGGGATACTATACACTACCATATGAGCAGCCAGAATCAAGAGCCTTGCAGAGTTTATTCATTACACTCTTGTTGGGCAGCACTATATTTAGTGGTCATCCAACACAGAGAATGCTTTTCATCCCTAAACTTTCACAATTCTGGATTATATCTCCTCCAAACGTCTGATTCTGCTTGGTGAAACTTGGTGCTAATGGACTAATCAGATAAAAACAAATCTTCACTAATTGGTTAACCATCCCCCAGCAACATAATACTTTAACCCACTGAAAATGTATAGCTCCTAAGAGGCCACTCCAACACTAATCCTAGCAGATGGGTAGAGAAACTATATTTTGTTCAGAAGAACCTTGTAGATGATATCCTGCCCCCACCAACCCATCCTTCACGAAGTTACCTCATTGGCTATCCTGCCCACGTCTGGGTGCCTATATCAAATCTCAGAAGTCTTCCAGGTTTTTGACTCCATTATTTGCAGCATCTCTGCCTTAAGCTGCTGGCTGCTAAGCTTACTACTGTCACTGCTTCTCTCCTGCCTCCAGTCTTCCCATCATCTCTTTCTTATTGGACAGACAACATTACCATACTTCACTCCCTCCAGACCTGTTTAGTTTAGTTCTGACAGCCTGGTGGGCAACAAAGTTTGCAGCACATAGGTCAAGTCTCAAGATGGTTGTTTATCTGAGGCAAGGACAAACTACCAGAACCTCGAATGGGAACAGGCCCCTAATATTGTCCTCAGTGTGTAATGCCTCTATTATTTAATGCCTCTGAGACCATTACATTGAACTTACTCAACTGGAAGTTTTCGCTGAGGACCAGTTTTACTTAAGTTTAACAAACAGCTTCAGTTCATGGTCCAGCTGTCCTCTCACAGAACAATTTGCTGTAGGACATCCTTGCTCGGTCAAAATCACATCAGCCTTTAAATTCCAGCTTCCTTCCCTTCTTCCCAGCCTTCCTGAGTGGAAGATGTTATTTGCCAGCAGTTGCTAGGTTGGGAGCCTAGGATGTTCAACAGAAACATCTGTTGACCAAGCCCCTTGAAGCTGCCAGCCATATTTGGATCTTGGAGTTCCCACCCTGAAATATTCACCACTACATTCACAGTCTACTTCTGAGATAGCATCATCACAACCACAGGTGTATTTCAATCAGTTTGATTTGTTAGTCATGGTTACTTCAGTGCTATTCAGAGCACATGACTCATTTCTCACAGCAAGAACACGAGGAAGAGTCATTTAAATATTTATTCTGATTCTGAAGTTCAGACACAAAGCAGCTGTGCAACCATAAGGCAATCACATAACCTCTGGTCCTCTTCAAATACCTAACACACATTCCCTCACACCAAACTTCTCTCCTTTCCCCTGGAGACTGGACTATTCCACAGAGCATCTAGGCTCTGCCTAACAATTTGTAGGAAACCTGAACTTTCTTCACTTTAAAGATGGAAGAGATAGGAGCACAATTGTGAATTGGGTATCAATCTTGTACTTCCACTCCAAATGCCTAGGATAACCCACTGCAGGGAGTCCTTCCCCTCCCTAGTTCTTTTCCTCTAACTTTCTATCTTCACAGTCCTAATGTTGAATTTGGTACCCCCACAGTGGTTGAGTATAAATCCCACATTCAAATACTTGGGATGAAATCCCAAGTTATATGTTCTTGAGCATGCTACTTAACCAATCTAAGCCTCAGTTGCTTCACCTATTTTTAAAAAGTTGGTGATAATCATAATATATACCAAATAGGGGTAATTATTAGGATTAAATGAGGTAATACATATAAATCCTCTGTAATATAGAGCACCACATGCTAAAACCACTCAATAAATATTAACTATTATTCTATTATTGTCATTACCCTCAGTATCCAGCTTTCAAATTACATACACAACTATCTTGATATGTTAATAACTATTAGGAGTTAATGTGACTCATATTTCTATAGGAGTCTGGAAACAATCCAAAAGACAATCCAAAGTTACCATTCAAATGAAGGGGTTGATTTACTGTTTCTTATCTGACACATAAAGGACTTGGAAGTTGTTACTACCATCCTAACAACAAGAAAAAAGCTGAATAAACTGAAACTCAATAACTTCTTTTATTTCCATCAGGTAATTGAAGTCACAGTAAAAGCCACTGTCCCAGAAACTGGAGAGACAGGTAGATACAGAGAATCACAGTTTACTGGGAGCAGAAGCAGCCTCAGGAGCCAACTGGTAGGAACACTTAAAGGATAATTGACTAATTTCTGGAAACTAAGTGTGAACTAGCTTGAGAAATAAAAAATCCCTGAGGGCCCAGTCTTGGAGGGCGGCCCACACTTTTGTAAGTTTTACCTCCACGAGTCCCACCAGGTTCTTCTCAGGCTGAAGATCAGAGAAAAATCCTGCTTCTGGCAAAGGATGGGGAAAGTAAACCATTTTGAAATATACCCAAAGAGCCCGCCCATAAAGGATGTGGGGTACAGGAAATATACAACCCCAGCCTCCTCTAGCCTTTGAAGTGGGGGAAGAAATAGCCAGCTCCAGTCCTCTCTATCTTTCCTGTCTTACAGGAAGCCAAGAAGCACATATGATGGTCACAGGCCAGGGACTAGGCTCACTAAAAGACTGAATCTAATCACAGGGTTATAGAATGCTTTCCCTTGCCCAACACCTTACCAGTACATCAATAGGGCTCCTGTATAATAACACGATATTACAGTTGAAAGAAATACACAACACAGACCTTATTTAAGAATATGTCTCTAGAAAAATAGAAGGATAACAGGGAAGTAAAAAATAAGGACACCAGAGAGACTTTTAGCTTCTAACACCTACAGCAAGTAGTAAAAACAGCCTAACTCTTAGCCAGATAAGCATTAAAAAAACCTCACAGTAAAGGCCTATTTACTTCAGTTCCTTTTACCAAGTACATCACGTATGGATTTTTAAAAATATTTACAAGGCATACTAAAAGACAGAAAAAAACACACTGTTCAAAGAGAAAGAGGAAGCATTAGAACCAGACTAAGATAGGGCAGAAATTTTGGAATTACTAGTCTGGGAATTTAAAATAAGTATGATTAATATGTTAATGACACTAATAGAAATAGTGGACAATATGTAAGAACAGAAGAGAGATGGAAACTCTTAGAATCAAAAGGGAAATGCTAGAAATCAAGACACTGTAACAGAAATAAAGAATGTCTTTGATAGGCACATTCATAGACTGGACATGGCCGAGGAAAGAATTAGTGAGCTTGAAGGTATACCAATAGAAACCTCCCAAACTGAAAAACAAAGAGGAAAAAGAATGAAAAAAAAAATTGAACAGAATGTCCAAGAACTGTGAGAGGAGTACAAAAGATGTAACATAAATGTAATGGGATTACCAGAAGGAGAAGAAAGTGAGAAAGGAACAGAAGAAATATTTGAAGTCATTCTAATGCTGGCTCATCCAGGATTACCAGACTAGATCATACCAGACTAGGTAAGACAGAGAGGTTTGGTGTACAGGTAGGTTACTATAAGCAAATGAGCTGAGTTTTGAACAATATATAAAAGTTAGGCAGGCAAGCAGGACATACAGGAGAGAGGGAATAACATGTGTAGAACTCAGATGTGAAAAACCATGGAGTGGACAAAAAAACATGAATAGTTTTGCTCTCTTGAGAGTGGCAATGAGTAGGCTGAGGCCAGATACTAAAAGCCTTAAATTCCATTCTAAGATATTTGCACATTGTCAGGTTTCAAATCTCAGCTCTGTCACTATATAACCTATCTCATAAGACTGTTCTAAGAATTGAATTATTTAATTAATGAACATGTGTGGCACAGTCAGGCCCTGTAAATACTCAACAAAAAGGAACTACTAACTAAAAGTTTTTATAGAATCACTGGAGTGCTTTAAATAGTGGCACACTATGATCAGATGTGCATTTCTAAAAGATCATTTTAATGGATATATAGAAGGTAGTCAGATTATAAAAAGAGACATTGCTTAAAAGGCTTTAATTTACTTTGATCTGTTTTTATCCCTCGAATGTCATTAATGCCATTAAGGATACACAGGAAGACCCTTTCAAGTCTGGATTCTTATAACAATTTAGGAAAGATCAATAGCAAACTCCTGTTAAATTTGAGAAAAACAAACACATCAAAAATTATAGAAGTTGACAAAAACATATCATTTTGATAAATCCAGAAATTGGACAGTCAAAACTCAACCTTATAAGATCTTTATTCCTAATCACCAAAACCCAGCAGCAAATGGTCATCAATGGGTGAATGGTTAAACAGTGGTACATCTCTACAGTGGAATATTGGACTATTATTCGGCAATAAAAGGAATGAACTATTGATATATATCACAACATTGACAAATCTCAAATGCATTATGCTAAGTGAGCAAAGACAGGCACAAAAGGCTACATATCATTTTATTCCATTTATATGACATTCTGGAAAATACAAAACCATAGGAATAGAAAACAGATATCTTTTTAGCAAGGACTGGGGCTGGGAGGAAGGGACTGAATACAAAAGGACATGGAGAAAATTGGAATGATGAAAATGTTCTGTATCTTGTTTGTGGTGTATATATTTGCCAAAACACATCAAATTATACAAGTACAAAGGATGTATTTTATGTTTGTAGATTATACAGAATAACAGGACTTAAAAAACCCTCAATCTTAAATTCCCAATTGGAGTTTGAGATGTCCTAGGTAACTTTGCTTCTAGCTTCCTATGTAACTTTTTCCTTTCTATAGTAGCAGCAAATATCAAGGACTTTAGTCATTAGATGTTTATAACATGTCTGATATATATGGCACACATTGTTATACCTATTTTATATGTGGGAAAATAGAGGCCCAGTGTCATCCAATTACTCATCCACATTAATGGTGTAATGGTGACCAGAATCCAGGTGCCCAGACTCAAAGACCAGTGCTTCTTACACATATTAAATACCCATTCCTCAAATAGCAACCCATCTTCTTTATAATTTGCAAATAATAAATAACCATTGTCACATTTCTAATGCCATACCTAAAAATAAAAACAAGGATAAACGGGTCTTAAATCTTGTGTCACTGACTGTGGTTTTAGGGCACACAAAATTGAAGCCTTTGTGGGATTCCTAGCTCATTCCTTCTGGATAAAAGTATCTTTGAAAATTCTAGTTAAATAGATTAAGATTTTCAGGATGGAATGTAATTTTATGGTTACAAAATAAGGCACATATTAATATCATTACGGTTTCAAAAGGGATTCAAAAACCCCAAGCATTTTGCCAAACCATTTTTTAGCCAAAATGTGTTGGTCATTTGGGCTGTGGTATTGCAAGGTCTTCAATGACCTTCTTTTTCCCTCTTTAAGAAAATTGTCAGGATTTTCTGAGAGACAAGATGGCGGATTTGAAAGACTTGAGCTCACCTCCTCTCATGAAAACACCAAAATCACAACTTATTGCTGAACAACCATTGACAAAAAAGACTGGAACCTACCAAAAAAGATATTCTACATCCAAAGACAAATAAGAAGCCACAGGACGGTAGGAGGGGCACTTTCATGATATAATCAAATCCTATAACCACCGAGTGGGTGACCCACAAACTGGAAAATAATTATATCACAGATGTTCACCCATAGGAGTGAGAGTTCTGAGCCCCATGTCAGGTTCCCCAGCCTGGGGGTCTGGCATCAGGAGGAGGAGCCCCCAGAGCATTTGGCTTTGAAGACCAGTGGGCTTGTGTTCAGGAGATCCACAGGATGGAGGGAAACAGAGACTCCACTCTTCGAGGGCACACACAAGGTTTCATGTGCACTGGGACCCTGGGCAAAACAGTGACTCCATAGAAGCCTGGGCCAGACTTACCTGTGGGTCTTGGAGGCTCTCCTGGGGAGGCGAGGGTCGGCTGTGGCCCACTGCAGGGGCAAGGACACTGGTGGCAGAGACCCCATGCAATTTTCCTCAGAGTGAGCTCCCCTGGTGGTCACCATTTGGGCACTGAGACCTGGCCCCACCCAACAGCCTGAAGGCTCCAGTGCTGGGACACCTCAGGCCAAACAACCAACAGGGTGGGAACACAGGCCCACCCATCAACAGACAGGTTGCTTAAAGTTGTCCTGAACCCACAGCCATCTCTAGACACACCCCTTGACACAGCCCTGCCCATCAGAGGGACAAGACCCAGCACCACCCACCAGTGGGCAGGCACCAGTCCTTCCCACCAGGAAGCCTGCACAAAACCTTGGACCAACCTCACCCACCAGGGGGCAGACACCAGAAGCAGGAAGAACTACAATCCTGCAGCCTGCAGAACAGAGACCACAAATACAGAAAGTTAGACAAAATGGGATGGCAGAGAAATATGTTCCAGATGCAGGAACAAGATAAAAGCCCAGAATAACAACTAAGTGAAGTGGAGATAGGCAATCTGCCTGAAAAGGAATTCAGAATAATGATAGCAAAGATGATCCAAGATCTCAGAAAAAGAATGGAGGAACAGACTGAGAAGATACAAGAAATGTTTAACAAAGAACCAGAAGATTTAAAGAACATAGATGAACAATACAATAACTGAAATGAAAAATACACTAGAAGGAATCAATAGCAGAATAAATGAGGCAGACGAAGGAATAAGTGAGCTGGAAGACAGACTGGTGGAAATAACTGTCACGAAACAGAATAAAGAAAAAAGAGTGGAAAGAAATGAGGACAGTCTAAGAGACTTCTGGAATAACTTCAAACGCACCAACATTCACATTATAGGGGTCCCAGAAGGAGAAGAGAGAGAACCTGCCTGAGAAAACATTTGAAGAGATAGTAGCCGAAAACTTCCTTAACATGGGTAAGGAAACACTCAAGTCCAGGAGGCACAGAGAGTCCGATACAGGATAAACCCAAGGAGGAACATGCCAAGACACATTTTAATCAAATTGACAAAACTTAAAGACAAAGAGAAAATATTAAAAGCAACAAGGGAAAAGCAACAAATAACATACAAGGGAATGCCCATAAGGTTAACAACTGATTTTTCAGCAGAAACTCAAATGAGCATATTTACAAAGTGGAAACAGACTCACAGACATCGAAAACAAACTCATGGTTACCAAAAGGGAAAGGTGGGGGGGAGGCATAAATTAGGAGTTTGGGATTAACATATACACACTACTATATATAAAATAGATAATCAACAAGGACCTATTGTATAGCACAGGGAACTCTATTCAATATTCTATAATAACCTTTGTGGGAAAAGAATCTGAAAAAGAATAGATATATGTATCTGTATAACTGAATCACTTTGCTGTACACCTGAAACTAACACAACATTGTAAATCAACTATACTCAAATATAAAATAAAAATTAAATTTAAAAAAAACTCCATACTACCCAACTTAGCATTTAAAAACAAGAAAGAAAATTGTCAGAATGTTTAGCAAGATAAATAACTGTAAAGCTCTTAACTTTGGAAGTTTATCTCATTGTAATGAGTGACAGCATTTAGAAATGGTCATTCCTAGACTATCATTTAGGAGATGAAATTAACTCCTCACAATCCATCTGGAATTATCTTAAACATGGTATGAGTCAGATATCTATTTTTTTGCAAGTGAATTGTCAATTATGTGCACATCATTTTTAATAAGCTGTTATCCTCCCTCCACACCCATTAAAATGAAATGTTATCATATACTAAATTCTCATATATACATACTTTATCTGTTTCTAGATTCTCTATTCTATTTAACTGATCTATTTATGCTTTCTTAAACTTACTATTTTAATTGCTACTGTTTTGCAGTAAGTTCAGTATCAGACTAAGTCCCTTCTCATTAATGTTTTTTTTCCAAAATTTCATTTGCAAAGCTGATATATTCATTCATCCATATGAATGGTATAATGTTTATCATGTTGTCTAATTTTTAAAAATTCATATTTTAGCAAATTGGATTACTTATTTATATAATATTGGGAATAACTGATATTTTTTTCTATGAGATCTTCCAATGCAGAAATATGTTCTGTCTCTCCATTAATTTAGACTATATTTTATGTCCTTCAACAAAATTATATTTTTATATAGGTCTCCTCCCATCTTTGTTAAATGTATTCCAAAGTGTTTTTCAGTTTTTCATTGTTGTAACTGGGATAATTTCATTTTTTCCTTTACATATCTAACTGATTATTACTGGCAAAAATAAAAATTATTAAATAGTTTGTATATTTTTATTAAGCTACCTTATCAAGTTATCTCATTAGTTCTATTTTTTGTTGTTGTTTAATCTCTTGGGTTTTCTTGGTATACAATTATACAATCTGAAAAATAAGATTATTTTGTCTCTTCTTTTCCAATGTCTGTATAGTGTATTTCATTTAATTTTCTTATGGCATCAGCTAGAACCTCCAAAACAGTACTGAATAATAGTACTGACAGAGATCATTCCTATCTTGTACGCCATGGATGTAAGGATATAAGTATGTTTACAAGGATGTTTACTGTAATACTGTCACTATTTTTTAAAAACTAGAAAAAATTGAATATCCACCTGAAAAATGGTTGAATAAAGCAAGGTTATATCTAGCCTATGAACTATGATACAGCTATTAAAAATGAATTAGAGGGACTTCCCTGGTGGCGCAGTGGTTGAGAATCTGCCTGCCAATGCAGGGGACACGGGTTCGAGCCCTGGTCCGGGAAGATCCCACATGCCGCGGAGCAACTAGGCCCATGAGCCACAACTACTGAGCCTGCGCATCTGGAGCCTGTGCTCTGCAACAAGAGAGGCCGTGATAGTGAGAGGCCCACGCACCGCGATGAAGAGTGGCCCCCACCTGCCGCACCTATAGAAAGCCCTCGCACAGAAACGAAGACCCAACACAGCCAAAAATAAATAAAGTTAATTTTAATTAAAAAAAAAAAGAGGAGCAGATTGTGCTTCTCAAAATACCCTATTAAAAAAAATGAATTAGATATATATAATCAACATGCACATAGTAGGCACCCAGTATATATATACTAACTGAATGAATGAATTTGCACTGACCCATCCATAATGCCCTCAACCACCGCATTATAACCAATGGCAAACATCTGAAATTAAGATAATTGTGGCAAGAAAAAGGAGGATTCAAACTGGAAGCCTTGACCTCATTAACATCAGCCTTTTATCAGCTGAGGTAACTAATGACATAGATATGTGTTTTACCCCAAGGAACGTATTTGTATTTTCATTGCTAATGTCCTATTAAGGTTAGGGAATTCTTTTGTTTAGAAATGGGATAAAGGGACTCTACACTCTTGTGTCGAGTATTCTCAGTGAATAATGAGGTTGTTCTCATGTTCTTAGTTCAATAAAGAAAATAATCTTTATCTCTCATTTCAAAAATGTTTCCAAAAGCATTGACATAATTGTATATTCTGTTCTAATGTTTAAGCCCCATACATAGCGTCAGGAGGAAGAGCTGAAAGTGTAGCCCCTCTCCTCACTTCCTTTTGCTAACTAATAGAGTTCAGATAGAGGAGTTACAGCCCCCTTATGCATATCTCTTACATTCCAAGGACAACCAGGATAGGCTTACTCCTTCATCTTTATGAACACGTCCCAGTGCCATATGAGCCACCTCTACCTTCCTATTCAGCTGTGATTACCTGCAGGCATGGAAGAATAGTCCTCAAAGGCCTGCCATAACAGGATGGTTGGAAAAGAAACAAGTTTAAAGATTACATATATTTGAAAAGAAGACTGGGAAAAGGATCATGCAACACATACTTTTCACTGTTAAAACACTGGAGATAATACATTGTACATTTCTAACTTTGGATATGCACCAGAATTAACTCTGGACAAATGTGTCCTCCTTTTTTCATTGCTGTAGCCAGAGCAAAATCACTTCATGTTCAGTCTGGTAGGAAATGCACAGACTACAAAGCAAGCAAGGCAGATTATCGAAGTATTGGCTAAAAAGGAAACGTTTTCCCATACGTCAATACATTTTTTCAAGGATTTACTTAAAACCCTGTGTGAAAAGTGGGGTTAACAATGCAGTTGGGAGCTTCAGAGACTCTTTAACTTTTGGTTTTAATTTCTAATCCTGACCCATTTGTATAGTGTAATGGCTAAGTGGAAGGACCCAGGAGCCAAACTGCAAGTCACAAACAGCTGTGTGACATTTGTTGAGTCACTTAACTTGTCTGAGTCTCCAGTCACGTCTTTTGTAAAATGGGGATAATAATAATACCTACATAAGACAGTAGAGATTGAGATTGAGAAACTAGAAATTGAGTTAATCCATCTAAAGCACTTAAAATAGAGTCTGGCATATAGTAAGTACTTAATAAATATTACCTATCATTATGCTAATTATTTATCAATTATAAAATGTTATACAAATATTAAATGTTATTATCCAGGCAGAGCTGGAAAAGCCCTTTGTTTCACCATCATTGGTCCATTTCTAAGAAAGAGTGAGGGTTAGCTTTTTCCAAGGAATAAACTGCTTTGGTATACAATGACTATGGTGATGTATAGAGATGTGAAGAAAGGGGAAGAAAGATTTCAGTGAAAAGACAAAAAGATGAGATAGAACGAACACTGTAAGAGAAAGCTGATGACCTGGATTTTACTCCTAGTTGCTAACCCTTGAGCTAGTCAACCTCCCTTCCTGAACTATAAAATTGAAATAAAACCTTTTTACTCATCTTAAAGAAGTGCCTGAGATCGAGGCTGGGTTTAGCTCCAGGCCTATTGCAGGAGAGGGTAGTGATTAAGAAAATGGACTCTGGAACCACACTGCCTTGAATATAAAATGAGGCTTTGTTAGCTGAGTAGCTTTGGACAAGTCTCTACATTCCTGTAAGACTCAAATTTTTTCCTCTGTTAAATGATGATAATAGCACCCACCACACAGAGTTGCACTGAGACTTAAGTGAGATAACATAGAGACCAAGCTTAGCACAGCTAATGGCACATAGTAAGTGACTAAGAAATACTAACAAGGCTAGGACTTCCCTGGTGGTCGAGTGGTTAAGTACCTCCACTGAAGGGGGTGTGGGTTTGATCCCCGGTCAGGGAACTAAGATCCCACATGCTGTACAGCATGGCTGGAAAAAAAAAATTGAAAAAAAAAAAAAGAAATACTAACAAGGCTGATGATGGCATGAAGGGTCCCACTAAGTATGGATATTCTATATTTATGCATAATGAACATCATGTTCCTTTTTATCTGTCAGAATATTAAGAAAAAAAAAGGAGGATGACACTTCACAAAGAGACTTGAGGTTCTAGTTCAGGACATGCTCTTGCTGTCTCTTTTCGAGTTCCCCCAGGTATGAAGATAGAGGAACTTCCAAATGTAAAAGCACCTGACAACTGTAGGAGCTAGGGGTTAGGCTTTCCTGGAAACTGAGGGTCTGTCAGATACTACAGAAACCACCTGTCTTACCTTTTATGTGTGTTTGGTTGCAATAATGTGCACAGTACCTGTGCAGAAAACCTCCTTGGTCACCTCTGGCCACCATATATGGTCATATATGGTCACCGTGGGCCAACCAGTGTGGCTCAGAGGTGGCAGAGGGTGCTCAGTCCTCTTTTAGAACCACAGCGCCCCAGGCTCGCAGCCAGAATATCATAGTTGAAAGGTTCTATGTTTATTTCTCTGCTTCTTGTCCTAGATCCATGCTCTGCCCTTGTCTGACCTACTCTGTGCCCAGAGAAGCTGAAGACTATTGATTCTACCCCCTGGTTTTGCTCTCTGAATTCTGTTTGAACTCGCATGGTGTGAGGGAAGACGCTAGCAAGAAACCAGAAGGCGGGAGTTAAGAGGGGTTAGGGTTTCCGTCCTATCCACTCCCTCTCTCTTTTCCACAGTTAATATGCTCCTCTAAGGTCACAGCTCTTGACAGGCCTGCTCCACTCTTGCCAGTTTCCAGAGATACAGCTCCTTCCCCTTGCCACCCTAGACTTAGGAGCGGTAATTTACAGCTTCTTCCCTTTTTGGTTCCCTTAACCCTAACCACACCTCTGTAAACAGTTCCTTCATTCAACTCTCGTCTGTACAACCTTTGAGTGTGGTTTATTTCCAGATAAACACGTTATTTCCAGTGTTCACACATCCTGCACTGGGCCCATTTCTCTCCTCTGCACTGACTGCAGTGGTTCTCACAATATAGACCATGATAATCGTTGCTATTTTTTGTAAGCACCATTACTTGTAAAGATGGGCCTTTGTTCCTAACAGTAAATAATATTTCTATGTCCCTCAAATACTTTCTTTCATGTGTTATTTCAGTCTTCACTCTTCTTCTCATTTGCTCTCATGAGTTGGGGTAAAGGGATATTTTCCTTATTTTTAGTCTTTGGAGAAGCTGGGATTGCTTCTGACACCTGCTGATGGAAGTACATGAAAATCAGTAATATATAGGAATCATAGATCTGAATTATTTAGCTGTGGATCTGCTGATTCTTCTCAGTGAAACATCTAATACCAAAAACTCAAAATAAAATCTCTCCCTTTTTATCTCCCCAAGCCAGCTATTGACTTAGGGTAAAAAAATGCATTAGACATCATTCTGAGTTACCTTGTACCACACAACATCAGGCTCCTGATCGGACTTTTTAAAGTCATCCATGTCTGGGCAGGATATCTCCTTTCTTTTAGTGACTTCAGATTTTTCCAAATAGCGGATCCTGCTATTGTAGCACAGACCTGATTCATTCTCTGCAACAGTCAAGGACATTGACACCTTCATGCAATATGTCGAGTTTCTGTAGGAATAGAGAAATAGCAAAATGGCTTTATTGGGTGTTTACACCTATGTTTTTACTCTGTATATTACAAGAATATTGACTTTTCCATTTAGGACCTTGCCCAGAAATCAGAAACAACATGGAAACAACACAGAAAAAATTTCTACTTCAACTGACAGGGATATATGGAACAAAATGCTAATGTGGACATCTCTGGCCATGAGATAGCTACATAGAGCAGCTGTACCCATCTTCTGAAATGTAAAATAGTCAGACTTCTTTCCCAGTGGTAAACATTGCTATGTTGACAATCTGATAGCAAAACCTTATGAGAAAGTCTATAACTAGGGCTATAGCCATTTCTGGTTTGCCCTTATGGCCAGTCCCTTAACAGGTATTCCAAGGATTGTTAATTTTGCCATTGGTTTCTAAGCCAACATTTTCTTTTATAGGATACATACCAAAAAACAGATCAACAACTTGTATGGGTATAACTGAATCACTTTGTTGTACACCTGTAACTAGCACATCATTGTTAATTAACTATACTCCAATATAAAATAAAAATTAAAAATAAAAACAGATCAACATACAGAAGATACCCATTAACTCACATAGCTTTTTAAGGTGTTTACTGAGGTATGTCAGGGGTCAGATTTGGGTTCCTACAAAGAACAAATCCTAGCAGAGTGGATTAATTTTATCCATCAAAACTAGAATTATAAAGGAATTTCAACATTGAATTTTACCATAAAGCTGCTTTAGAAATTGGACATTAATGGGCTAACCCATAATAGAAGGGTATTTATGAAATTGAATTCTGCCTTCCTTTCCCTATGTATATCTCATGACATTTCCCTACCCTACTCTGCCTAGACTCCAGAAGGTATCAACCACACAAAAGAAATCTGGAAAGTATGAGGAAGAGACCAGAAGCAGCCTGGTAAGACTTAAAAGAAGGTCAACTGTAAATCTCTTGGTGAGACATTTCAGAATATGTGTTCTAAACATCAAGGGATACCTGCTGTTAAAAAACACAAAGTGCCAGGGATAATTCAAAACCGAGTATTTTTACAATTAAGTAATAACAATCCTGATAAATGGGATTAGCATGCCAACCAATAATTTTAAGATGGCCTCAAATGATTGTTACTGTTTGTACTTCTTAGTATTCATTGAAATTTCACAATATCCAGACACCATACAAAACACAGGAGTGAAGATGGCTGCTGCCCATTGAGTTTACAAACTAAGTTAATCAAAATGACTGCTACTTGGATTTCTAGTGAAGTTAATTGCTGGCAAGTACTCCTGACTATGCGATGCCCGTGTCATCTGAAGATGCACTTCCATTCTGATGTTCGGATGTAACCCCATTATACAATGTAGATTGTGAGCTATTGCTTTTCTCTCTTCCTCAATGAAGGTTCTTAGAAAGGGTATAATATATGCCCACTAGGGATCAAATGTAAGAACATTTAATTCTATTAAGAAATGTTTGACAGCTTCTTTAAGAGCCATGAAGCTAAAGCCACCAGAAATGTTTTTAAGTCTCAGACAATAAGGTAAAATTTGGTTCAATCAATTTGGCTCCTCTTGACTCCATTTTCAATACTTCAGTGTTACACATGCCCATGTCTCCTTGCTTTCTTTAACACCCTAAATGATGTGGCCTATTGTAACATTCTGTCCTTCACTCATTAGGGTGCAGTCGCAATCGTATTTACTCTGTTTCTTGAATATACTAAGCCTATTTGAGCCATGGTTGTTTATACTTGCTCTTCTCTTTGATTTTCTATCATGTGCTTTTTGTTAAGTGTGAGCAAAGAATTTGTTGCTCTTGTTCATCACTCTATTCCTGGGATCTAAGTTGATAGTAAGTGCTTAGTAAATGTTAGTTGATTAAATGTGTGGGCATCAAAAGGTATGTATTCAAGAGACATGTCCTCTCTGCTCTACTTTTGCATAAACCCCATATGGTACTAACCACCCCATCCCCATTCTACAGATTCATGTAAGTATGTGGCTGGTCAGATATCACATTACCTGTTTAAATATGACTCAGGATAATTCTGCAGGTATTCTTGTACCACCAGGGTAAGGATTAGCCAAATTTGGTGCATCAGCATACCAGCAAAGAAAAAAATATAATGACTATATCTGGGAGACAAGAAGGACTTAGGGTATGTATAGGGGATGGAAGGAAGATAAATGGTCACAGTTTTTAAAAAGTTTTAAATGAAGAAGAAAGAAAATAACCTCTGCTAAGTATGTAAAATATTATGAACAGTTCTTAATGTCACAGACTTTGATCATATCTGTTCCATGGTGTCCATCCATACAGGTGAAAGAGACTTACTTTTTAAATATCTTCCCATTTTTGTGTTACAAACCCAGGGAGAGAGAGCTGTTGACCAGCAGTCTCAACAATAGAAGTATTAGACAGAATGTCCAGTTCCCTGAAAGGAGCTTACTATCCCAAATCTATTTAGTCCTGAGGAGAAAATAGGGTAGACTAAGTAAGGGACCAATATAATATAGTGGTTTCATAACAAAGCACTAGCTTTGAACTAAGATCCACTAGGTTCAACTAGCTCTGTGTCCTTGGGCAAGTTATGTAACATCTCACAGTCTCAGATTCCTCAGCTGAAAAATGAGGATAAGAAATCCTTTACGGTGGCTCCACTGGAGTTTGGAGGAAGAAGTTCTTTTTATTATACAAACTTAAGCAAAAATAAGTTTACTGTTTTCAGTTGGAATGGTTATAATATCTGACCTCTCCAGGCTGCTATAACTATTAAGCAAATATAAAACATATAACACAGCATCTGGCCCATAGTAAATATTTAATAGACTGTCATTAGAATTGTTATTACCGCTTGTATTAGTTTGTACATATATTGTTGATAAATTAATAATCATAATTTATATGTGATGTAGTAATTGTGAACAATCACCAGTATAATAAAAACAACACATTGGCAGCGATGGGTTAAGATATGCCACTGGCCTGGGGTGCTACTTGAGAGAAAAGAGTCTAGAAGAGGTCAGTTAGGCAACAGGCCTAGTACCAGTGCACCATGAAGGTCTGAAAGGATCAAAAAGATATACTGACCTAGGCACAAAAAGAAGTTAATCAAGAGAAAGCAACTAAGGCAAGAAGGAACTTCCAAGTACTGTGGATACCAGCTATTAGGCAAAGGCCAGAACTTTGGAGGTCGAATTGTTAGTAAGAGTTCCACTAAGACTTTTGCAAGTTTCTTAGACAAACACCTTCTATAATAAAGCCCAGACCCCTAGGCAAGGTTTCATGTTCCCTCTCCAAACTGCCCAAAGTATACACTATGTAGGTCATGCCAGGAGCACCTTCATTAACTTGGGATGAGGATGAGGGAAGGGAACCCACCCTGGGAATGGCTGATAGGTTGAAGGAGGAAATATTCTCTCACCCTTACCCATAAACAATCTTGACCAGGGCTCTGCATGAATTCACTCTTGCTCTGGTCTTTACCATGTAAAAGGCTGCTGACATACTGCTTGTTAGCCCACGAGCAAGCCCTAGTATGAAGTCCTTGATGACGACCAAGTTCTCCGGAACTCAAAACAAGGCCTGGTGTGAGTCCTGTTGTTTCCATTGCTGACTTGGGGGAGGTGTGATCAAGGATGCCTGACAGTCTGACACTCAGGTTGATTTTTATCAGTTGTTTAATCCATCCCTGGCACAGTTCCTGCTAACAGTCTTGCATTATATAGATTTTACTTTGAAAAATGCCGCAGGCCAGTTCTATTTAAAATGTTTCCTGCAACTGGGACCTAAAAATGTTACTTTTCTTTCATTAGGTACAATTAGAGCTGTGCAAGTTTGAGGAGGCAGACTGACGAGTGTGCAAGAATGGGAATTGTACTTTTTTTTTTTCTGTCCTCCTTTCACATCCTGAGGAGGACAAGGAGCACATTCAGGTTCAACATGAGCAAAGGGCCTTCACAGTGATGTTGCAGCAATGCCTTACAATTGTATACATTTGTAATCTTTCAAGTATTTCCATATCTCCTATCTTACTTAATTCTGGCAATAATCCAGGAAAAGGTGCAGGGTAAGTATCATCTACATTTTGTATAGGAGTAAAACAGAGACACAGAGAGGATAAATAACTTAGTCAAGATCATATAGCTGGTCAGTGGCTTAGAACCAAGGTTCTGGCTGTTAGCCCCTGGCCACTCTCAGAACTTGATGCTATCAGCTGAACTAACTCATGGCTATCCACACCAACTTGGGGATGCTCACCGAGAGAAATGCAGATGTGTAAAGATAACACTTCAAGAACACTGTTATTAAAATGCACAGCACAGAATTTTCAAATTTGTAAATAAACCTTGCTTTCTATTCCAAAGGTTTAATGTTAGCTACTTTAGGTCATAATTTATACACTTTTTTGCAGAAATATTTCTAAGGGAAAATGTTGATCATCTTGGGTTCCCTAAGGGGAAAAGTAAAACCTAGGATTTAAAACATAACATGAGAAATACAGATGCCCCTTTCCAATTCCCATTTATAAAACATGCTAATATTATAAAATCTAAAGTTGTACTTCAAAATTTGAGTTTAAGTGCATTTGTTGTATCACCAGGGCTAACCTACTGAAAATAAACTAAATAAATTAGGGAACTCTTTCATATCTAAAAGCAGAAGCCCAGAAAAAAATGCCTCAGGATATAGTTGAAACTTTTCTAAATGGTTCCTTCAACTGTCTTATCCTCATTTCAAAATACTTTCCTTGAAAATCACAGAACTATCTAATGGTTAGTAAACTAAAACAAAGTTTGTTTTCTGATATTTTTGAAATGTGAATTGACCACTATGCATAACTATCAATTAATCAATCTACCATTACTGGATGATATTGTCCTCAAACCAAAAGAACTATGAACTGATATTATACCAAATTCAGGGAAGGGAAACAAATGAATAAACAAACAGGATATTAGGCCCTTTGTTGAATTCCATTTCTTGAGAATCATTATAAAATAAGAAGATTTTACTGAAAAACATATTTGTGTGGAAAAGGAGACTTTCAGATGAGTGCAGAAATAAGTACATATAACTGCAAACATGCAATGTTAATACCTTAAAAGACCAAGAGGAGGAAAAAAGGGGGAGGATATAAATTACTAATATCAGAAATAAAAGAGGGGATATACAAATCCCATGAATACTAAAAGGATAACATAGGAATACTGTGAACAGCTCTATACCCACAAATTTGATAATCTAGATGAAATGGACCAATTTTTTGAAAGGCAGAATCTGCCAAAACTCATAAAAGAAGAATCAGACAATATGAATAGACATATAGCTATTAAAGTAATTGAATAGATAATTAATAACCTTCCAAAACAGAAAGCACCAGGCCCAGATAGATTCACTGGTAAATTCTATCAAATATTTAAGAAAGAAATTATATCAATTCTTTATAATCTCTTTCAGAAGACAGAAGCAGAAGGAATACTTTCTAACTCATTCTATGAGGCCATCATTACCCTAATACCAAAACCAAAGACATTAAAAGAAAACTGCAGACCAATATTTCTCATGAACATAGATGCAAAATCCTCAACAAAATGTTAGCAAATCAAATCCAGTAATGTATGAAAAGAATTATACACCACAACCAAGTGAGATTTATCCTAGTTCGACATTCAAAAAGCAATTAATGTAATCCATCATATCAACAAGCTAAAGTAGAAAAAATCACATGATCAGATCAGTAGACACAGAAAAAGCATTTGACAGAATCCAAAACCCATTCATAATAAAAACTCTCAGTAAACTATTACTAGAGGGGAAATTCCTCAACTTGATAAAGAATATCTACAAAAAACCCTACAGCTAACATACTTAGGGTGAGAAAGTAGAAGCTTTCCAACAATGACCAGGAATAAAGCAGTATGTCCTCTCTCACCACTCCTTTTCAGCATTATACTGGAAGTCCTAGTTAATGCAGTAGACAAGGAAATTCACAGATTACATGATTTTCTATGTAGAAAATCTGAAAGAACGGACCAAAAAAAAAAAAAAAAGCCTGGAACTAATAAGCATTTATAACAAGGTTGCAGGATATAAGGTTAATACACAAAAGTCAATTGCTTTCCTATATGTCAGCAATGAACAAGTTTTAAATTTGAAATTAAAATCACAATACCATTTATATTTTGGAAAACCCTAAATGAAACACATAGATATATATCTAACAAAATATTTACAAGATCTAGATGATGATAACCACAACACTGAGAAGAACAAAGCTGGAGGACTGACACTACCTGACTTCAAGGTCTACTATCAAGCTATAGTAATTAAGGCATTGTGATAATGGCAAAATAATAGACAAATAGATCAATGGAATAGAACGTTGAGCCTGGAAATAAATCCACATAAATATAGTCAACTGATCTTTTTTTTTTTTTTTAATCTGAGAAATCTTTCCTTTGCCTTCAGTTTTTAAAATTTATTTATTTTATTTATTTTATTTTTGGCTGTGTTGGGCCTTCTTTGCTGAACGGGGGCTTTCTCTAGTTGCAGCAAGCAGGGGCTACTCTTCCTTGTGGTGCGCGGGCTTCTCATTGCGGTGGCTTCTCTTGTTGCGGAGCATGGGCTCTAGGCTCATGGGCTTCAGTAGTTGTGGCTCGTGGGCTCTAGAGCTCAGGCTCAGTAGTTGTGGCACATGGGTTTAGTTGCTCTGCAGCATGTGGGATCTTCCCGGACCAGGGCTCGAACCCGTGTCCCCTGCATTGGCAGGAAGATTCTTAACCACTGAACCACCAGGGAAGCCCTCAAATGATCTTTGGTGAAGAAGCAAAGGCAATACAATGGAGCAAAGACATTCTTTGCAACAAATGGTACTGGAACAACTGCATAGCCACATGCAAAAAAAAATGTATCTAGACACGGATCCTTACACGCATCACTAAAAGTAACTCAGCATGGGTCACAGACCTAAACGTAAAATGCAAAACTATAAAACTCCTGGAAGACAACATAGAAGAAAACCTAGATGACATTGGATATGGCAATAATTTTTTTTTAAATTACAACACCAAAGGCATGATCCATGAAAGAAATAATTGATAAGCTGAACTTCATTAAAATGAAAAACTTCTGCTCTACCAAAAACAGTATCAAAAGAATTAGAAAACAAGCCACAGACTGGGAGAAAATATTTGCAGAAGACACATCTAATAAAGTTATCCCAAATATACAAAGAATTCTTAAAACTTAACAATAAGAAAATAACCCGACATAAAAATGAGCCAAAGACCTTAACAGACACCTCTCCAAAGAAGGTACACAGATGGCAAATAAGCATTTGGAAAGATGTACATCATATGTCATCAGGGAAATGCAAATTAAAGCAACAATGAGATACTATTGCACACCTACCAGAATGGCCAAATCCAGAACAAGTGACATCACCAAATGCTGGTGAGGATGCAGATCAACAGGAACACTCATTCATTAATGGTGGGAATGCAAAATGGTACAGCCACTTTGCAAGATAGTTTGACAGTATCTTATAAAACGAAACATACTTTTACCATATGATTTAGTATTCATGTTCTTTGGTATCCATCCAAAGGATTAAAGAAATTATGTCCACACAAAAACCTGCACATAGACATTTATAGCAGCTTTGTTCATAATTACCAAAACTTAGAAGCAACCAAGATGTCTTTCAGTTAGGTGAATGGATAAACTGGTACATCTAAGACAATGGCATATTATTTAGTGCTAAAAAGAAATGAGCTATCAGGCCAGGAAAGATATGGAGGAACCTTAAATACATGCTACTAAGAAAGAAAAAAAAAAGGCACTCTAAAAAGGCTACATACTGCAGGATTCCAACTATGTGACCTCGTAGAAAAGGCAAATCTATGGAGACAATAAAAGATCGGTGGTTGCCAAGATTTGGGGGGAGGTATGAATAGGTGTGGTACTGAGGATTTTTAGGGTAGTGAAAATACTCTTTATGATACTATAACGGTAGATACATGCCACTATACATTTGTCCAATCCCATAGAATGTACAATGCCAAGAGTGAACCACAATGAAAACTATGGACTTTGGGTGATAATGATGTGTCAATGTAGGTTAATCAATTGTAACAAATGTTCTACTCTGATGAGAGATGTTGATAATGGTGTATGCATGTATGTAGGCAGGAGGTATATGGGAAATCTCTGTATCTTCCTCTCAATTTTATCATGAACCTAAAACTTCTCTGAAAAATAAAGTCTTTTTTCAAGAAAAGACCAAGAGGGCCAAAGCTCTGACCAATTTCTTAATATTATCATTTTATGAAGAGCCACAACGTTTTAGATGCATTCAAATGACATTTTTGAGAAACTTCTATGTGCCATGCTGCTTGGGCATATTAAAAAAGCAGATGTAAACAACACAATAACAAAAAATATCTGTGCTATAATAAGTTGAGAGAATACAAGATCTTTTGAAAATTTCACTTTTCTACTTTTCAGTCTATAAGCAAATAGTCTTATTTATAGTTGTGAAGAGTTCAGGGCTTTTTGTGTTTGTGTTTTAATAAAGAATGTTATCTTTCATGGGTGATATCTCTAGTCTATAATAATGTCAAAATAATAGGTTTGAATTTATGTACATTTGTTCCATTAGGCAGAAACACAGTTAATAAACAAACAAGGATTCATTGGAGGTATGAACAGGGAATACTTTATTAACTTCTTCTCCCCTGCTGAAATGAACACTCAGCCTTTGGAATGACATTGATAATCTACAACCCAGGACTATTCAAACATAATTTCCTAATGGTTCATGATGCAGTCCAAAAAAAGGTCAACCCAGGGACTTGAACTGAACTGGACTTGAGAATTCTCACTGCTTGGGAACATGGCCACTACAGTCAGAGAGGCTTCGTTTCAAATCTCTACTCTATCATGCTCTAACCATGGATTTTTGGACAGGTCACTGAGCTTCATTTTTGTACATGTAAAATGTGAATAATAAAAGTTATCCTAATAGGGTTGTTTTGTTACACAAGTGTTAAAAACCATGTAGGGTCTGAGATTTTTACCATACTTCCAATTTTCATGGGTGTTGGTAGAAGACAAGAGACTCTTGGGTCAGAAACAATGGACAGTTAATTATTCACAGCAATAGAAATAGCCAGAATATCAGCATTTGTTTTGCTTCCCCAAACCCAGTTCCCACAAGGCAATACAAAGAGGGCCAGATGACACCAACACAAGCAGTAGGCTGAATTACAGGACAGGAATCCCAAGCTTAGGAGGCACAAGTCCTTAATAATGGGACACAGGCATGCCTGCCTTTTGCTCCAGAGGGAGATACTATCTATATTTTCCAAGGCTGCAAGCAAAACCGTCATTTGCTCTGGTGGGAGGTGCAATTTCTACCTTTTAAGACTGTTCTCTATACATACATCCCTGAAAAGATAATCTGGGACAAGGGACAATGCCTCTGTGCATAAGTCATGCAGAAATGCAAGAGATCCATAGGGAATTATCTCTCAACAATGAGCTAATTTAAAGCTCTTAGCATAGTACCTGACATGTGGTAAGTGCTCCATAGAAAGTAACCCCCTCTTACATCATCACCACTGTATAATTAATACATTATCCACTGACTCCCAAGCCAAACTCTAAAGTAAATCTAGATGTTCTGTTTTGTTGTTTAAAGAAAGAGTAGCCAATGGACCAGGTTACAATAGAAATTATATATATTCTAAAAACTACTGGCTCAAGATAAAATTTTGTTATCAAAATGTCATTCACCCTGCATTCAAAACAAACTATAATTTATCTGGGGGTGGAGTAGTTAAGTCAGATACCTACTCAAGAAAAATATTGTCTGTGTGTGTGTGTGTGTAAAATAACCCACTCATAGATAACTGAGAATTTTGGATCTTTCCAGTGGCAAGTTCGTCACCATTCTCAAGGAAAGCAATTGCAATCTGCCACCTAGGGGTGTGGGTAACTAGTTAAAAATCTGTTGCTAGTGACTGACTGACATGTGGGTAAAGGTAAGGGAATAATCAAGGGAAATTCAAAAGATTCCCTGCCACTATCATAACCCACATGTTATGAGTGACCCCTGATTTATTGTTTGGTTGAAGACAATTTTTCACTGACTCTATAACTACAGTTGAACAGTGAGGAGGTTAGGGGTGCCAATGCTCTGTGCAATCATAAATCCACATATAACTTATAGTTGACCCTCCATATACATGGTTCCTCCATCTGTGGTTCTGCATCCATGATTCAACCAACTGTGGATTGTGTAATACTGTAGTATTTACTATTGAAAAAAACTGGCACATATGTGGACCCATGCAGTTCCAACCCATGTTGTTCAAAGGTCAACTGTATTTCTTACTTCTTCACTGCTTCCTATTTAGATTACACTGATATTTTTGTATATGTCAAAAAGTAGTTTTATAATTATTCTTATAATATTCACAAGTTTTGCTTTATCGCCCAAGTTACATTGCAAATACTTCAAAAGCACTGAGTTTCCTTTAAACGTGGTTATCTTCCTCCTCATACAGAAGCCAGAATATTCTCTCTATCTTTGTGTTGACAATTATATAAGTTAGTTGTCTTAGCAACTAAGCTGTCATTCCCTATGCCTCCATGATCTATTCTCTGATCCCTGCCTACCCACCATAACTGTCACTGTCAGAGGTCTTAAAAGACTGGTCAACATTCAAAATTTCTGCATACTGCTCTAACTTCACTCTATGACCCACTAACATTTGGTTTCTGTCCCATAATTCTTTTGAATTTCTATCATTAGACTCAAGGACATCTTACTAGCCAAGTCTAATGACCTCTTGCTCACCCTCAGCCTATCTTACCTCCATGCATTGTTTGAAACTTGTAACTCTCCTTCAACTTTCTAAACCTCTCGTTACTTCTAAGATATCTCTCACTTAGGATTGTCTACTTCTCTGACCACTCCTTATAATTCTACTGCTGGCTTTTCTTCCCTGGGCTATCTCCAAAATGTTAGCCATCTTCTCCTAGGCCTCAGGTTTCC
This sequence comes from Balaenoptera musculus, assembly GCF_009873245.2. NCBI lineage: Eukaryota > Metazoa > Chordata > Mammalia > Artiodactyla > Balaenopteridae > Balaenoptera > Balaenoptera musculus. The sequence continues at coordinate 88,606,078 of NC_045806.1, read as the reverse complement.
TTCCTCTGTTTTGTTTGCTTGCTTATTTGTGTTTTTCTTCTCTCCCTCCAAACTTCATCTCCAGAAATTTTGTTCAAGCGCTAGATTCCAACTACAAACTAAGTACTGAAGACATCCAAATGTATAATATTTTTCTCTAGTTCTATCCTCTCTCTTAAGATCCAGCCTAGTACATCCATCTAACTACGATTCCATATTACTGTCATGAAGGCACTTATCAGTCCCAAACTGAACTTAGAACCTCTTCCCTACAGTCTGTTATTCCTCCTGTATTATCTATCATGATTAGAGGCATCATTAACCACACTACCTAGTTGCTTAAGTCAGATGCCTCAAAGTCATCTCCACTCCACCTCTCCGTACTTATTTCCCTTATACAATTGGCTAACAAGTTTCACTAATTCTATTTCAAAATTCTCTCCTTATCTGATCTTTCACCTAGGTCCTGCCACAGTTCAAGCCCTAATCGTGTCTTGCCTGTACTACTAAAGTAGGATCTTAACAGGATTCGCTGTCTTCATTTTCTCCCTCCTCCAATCCTTTGGCCAAAAGAAATTATTTTTAACTTCCTAAAAGTGTTTATAAGCAGAAGTGGAAGGATGGTAGCATACAGAGACAAGTGATCACAAGCTGAAGTTCACATTTAAAGTGTTATAGAAGGAATAAAAAAGGTAGGGCAAAAGATGTTCTGAGGCTAGAAGAAGGGACGGCAAAGAAGTAAGCAGGTAAGCTATAAAACTGTCGATGAGAGTGGACAGTGGCAGAAAGGAAGAGGTCAAGGGAGGAAAGCTAGGGATCTGTCCTAGGCACTCTGTTTTTCTTGTTCTATATCCTCTCCCTGGGTGATTTTAACCACTGCTTCAAATCCTACTTCCACTTCTCAATACTACATCTCCAGCCCTGATGTCTCTCCGAAGGTCTAGACTCACACATCTAACTGCCTATAGGGTATCTCGACTGGTATGTGCCACAGTCTCCGTATGTCTAAAGGTGAACCCACCCCAAACAGTTTCTCCTTCATTCTCCATATAAGTATACAGAATCACTATCTACGTAGTTCCCTATAGTAGAAACCTGGGAATTACCTTACTCATCCCTGCCCCTCTCTGGCATTCCCATGAATTCTACCTAGCAAAAAGCTGTGTACATGCACCACTCCGTCCCAAATTCCACTGCCCTTAGTTTACATTTTGAATTACTGTGGCATCCCTCTAATGGGTCTCCCTGACTCCAGTATCTCACCTTTCTTCACCATTCCAATTTCTACATTATGTTTTGAATGCTCTTTCTGCAGAAGTCCCTCGAGAACAAGGGAAAACATGAACCCTTCCCACTAAGGTCTGATAATTAAAATACAAAAATTGAAATGGAAAGAAGACACATGATAACATTTTTAAAGAGAGCTAAAACAGTGGGATTTATACCTCTGGTACTTAACCACCTTCTTATGTAATACTTTAATGCCTGATTTATCATTTTTTTCTCTGTCACTATCTGACATAAACCCTTAAAGAATAAATGTTGTCTTTTTCAAACTAGTTCATAGAACAGAACATAATGCTCATATAACAAATAATGAATGTCTGATTTTTCAGATGGAAAAATAAATTAAAACCCACGAGTGTCTCTGCATGGCTAGTCCCTTGGGTACATAAATAATGGGTGAGAAGAAAATAGAGAGAGCTAGCCTGAGATGAGACCCTAACATCAAGCCAAGTAATTTGTCACATGAAGCCATCAAATATTTTTAAGCTTGAAAGTAACGTGATCATAGGAAAGGTTAGGAGGATATTAGGAATTAGAAAGAGATTAAAGTCAGGGAGATAAATTAAAAAGCAACAGGGGCATTCCCTAAATGGGAATGGATGTCAAAAAAAGTTCCTCAGGTATTAGCAATAAGACTTGGTGACTGATTTGATTGTTATTAAAGGGGGTAGTCTTGGTGATTTTGAGATTTCTATGAACAACACAGGGATATAGGAGGAAAATCATTTCTTGGGGAAAAGGTTGACTTATGAACATTTGAATTTGGGCTATCTATGGGACACACAGGAAATATGAATCTAGATCAGGAGTTGGCCAACTACAGGCCAAATCCTACCAGTTGTCTGTTTCTATAAATAAACATTTGCTGGAACATAGCTACTTCTTCGAGTATTGCTTATGATTGCTTTTGTGCTACAAGTAGTCGGGACAGAGGTCCTTTGCTTACAAAGTCTCAAATAATTACTATGTGGCCCTTTAAAGAAAGTTTCTTGACCAAGTATCAGAATCTGGCTGTGTCTAGAACAGGACCTACAGAAACTTCCTAGCGAGGGGGGCGCCAGAGGCTACTGAGAGGTTGGGGCTGTTTCCTGTTCTAGAACATTCCATCTCTAGGAGGGGAGGGCCCCCTGAGTGGGACAAACCATTATGGTGGTGGGGGGGTGTGTTTGAGACTTTTTGTACTTGATTACAAGCGCTTCACGTTCTTGGTTCTGAATCTTTTCTAACCACTCCTGCTTCTTCCGACCTTCAAAGACTTTCAACAGTGTAGGGGGTTCTCTTATGTCCTGGGGGGGGGGGGCGGGAATCTTCCTCACGCACCCCTCCCACCCCCCACTGTTTCTGGAAGCTGGAACAGTCCCATGTTACTCTGACTTGGTCCCTGGCCCGTCCCCCGGCCTGCCCCCAGTCCCGTGCCCAACCCCACCCCCAATCCCGTTCGCCGCTACGCCCCCCCACCCCCCCCCGCCCCCAGAACAGGTGTCAGATCTGCTCACTTCTCTCCAGGAGCTGGTTGCAAAGGGACCAGGCCTGGCCACTGCCAGTGGGACCGGGGCAGAAGGAGCAGGTGAGGAGGAAGAAGAGGCAGGGTCCACTGCTCCTACTGCAGCCGCTTCTGGAGCCACAGAAGGAGGAGGAAGACAGAAGGGTGTGGAAGGGTCAGAAGCTGCCGAGGGAGCAGAGGAGCTGCGCGGAAACCTTATGCAGCTTCCCGGAGTTGGGAACCAGAAAATTTACACCTCTGGTGGGCAGAGGGAGGGAGATCTCAGGTCCGTGGGCCCACCCATGCTTTATTTATATGGGATAGCAAAGTCCGGGTCCACAGCCTCACAGGAACCCCCTCCTGTCCAGCTCCCTGCCTCATTCCCATCCTCACACTCACGCCCCTTATTCCCCTTCCCAGACGCACCCACACCATCCCCACCAGCAGCGCCGTTCACAGCAGGAGCTCCATCTCAGAGGTCTCCCCGCTGGGGGCCCTCTGATTCTAGCCTGCGGTCTGATGTGGGGGGCCAGGGAATGGGCCCTCAAGAACCACAAAGAGACGGGAGGGACTCTGATTCCCACCAGCAGGGGACACCTCCAGTACTTCGAAGGCCAACGGGCTGCCCTTGGTGTAAAGTGAATTTTTCAAGGCAGAAAACTTGCTTCCGCTGTGGGAGGGGAATCTGGCTATAAAACCTTTGAATTCAGAAATGTGAAACAGAATAGAAATGTACCCTGATGGGAAATCCGTTTTCAGTGGGAGGGGCAGGGGCGGGGGAGGGCTTGGGAAGAGTGGAAGGAAAGGGTGGGTGGGTGGGTGAATGGGGCAAGGGAGCTGTGAGAGAGGAGGGGAAATGGGGTGGAAGGTAGGGTATGGGGTGGTGGCTGGGGAAGTTGTAGATTGGGGGCTTAGGGGGAGAGAGACCTAGAGAGACAGACGTGTTTTGATGACCCTCTTTGTGTTCCAGAGCACTAGTACTCGACACTCCAGAACTACTGCCGCTTCTGTGTGTGTCTCTCCCCAACTCTAGCATCTGGTGGACCTGGGCAGACAGTATATAACACCCCCGTCTCTGCTTCCCCCCCCCCACCCCTGAAACTAGACTAGATGACTGCAGCAGGAGTGGTCATTTGACCCATCCTGAGCCAAACAGATCCTCACACTAGAGAATCTGAACAGAGAGGCAGATTTCATAGCCAGGATGGTATCGGGCAATGAAGCAGTGGGTCACTGGGAGTCAGGGGCAAGGTCGGAGTCATGGACACCGAGGCCACAGCTGAGGCCTGGCCTTGGATGTGGGGGAACAGAACCGCGTGCTTTACAAAGGCCCAGTGCCCTTTAGAGAATCACAGTCTGAGGCCCCAGGGAGCAGAGAGACAGAGAAGCCGAGAGGAGTTGATCCCGTGACCCCAGACGTGCAGAGTGGCAGCCCGACCACTTTTCACTTCCTGCAGTTGTGCTGAGTGAAAATCCACTTTACACAGATCCTTTTTTCTTTAAGCTAACTTGAGAGGGTCCTTGGTCTGGGCAACCACATTATTGCCAAGCCAGAAATTTACACCAGAAGAGCAGTTGCAAACCACAAACCATCAAAGGAAATGTCGGAATTGGCAGGGGCGGTGCATCAGGGAGTGATGGGTAGTGAGTGGGGATTCCTGCATCCCAAGTCTCCAGCAATGAACTGGTCAGGAAGCTCATTCATGTTCTGAGCGAGTTATATCATGAGAAACAAAACAGGCCTGGGGTTAACCCCGGGCTTACAACAGGGCCACCCCTAGAGGAATCCTTCAGGGCTGCATACAGAGGACGCCAGCACGAGCTGCAGACGAGGACTGCTATCGTCGTTCAGCCCCATGACAGGAGAAGCCTCCCCAGTCCCCAGTGGCAGAACTGGGGACAGATCTGAACAGGGAACTTGTGCCACTGCCAAGGAGGCGAGTTAGCAACTTGACAGTGCCTGGAGGGTTTGCTGGTCTAGACCACTGACCACAGTATTTTGCCATCCTGAGATTTTCTCTCCCCCATCACCAGGATAACAGTGGGAGAGGAATCTGGCTACAAAGCTCCTTGTGAATTCAGAAATGTAGAATATAACATACCCCGATGTGAAATCAATTTTCAGAGGGAGGGGGTGAAAGGGGGAGGGGGAGGATGGTCTGCATCTCCCCCTCTGATGACTAAGCTGTGTTGATGGGGGCTAAATGTATGGTTTAGCCCACAGGTGGAAAGATGCTGAGGAGTCATACCTGGACCAGACTGAGACACAACTGGAGGAGCCCTGAACATTAACTGGGGACTGTGAACCTAGTCACTGAAGCTTTCATGGCCCTGATCCTAACCCTAACCCTGGGACATTTTTGCAGCGGCTGGATGTGACTCTGAGTTGTCTCTTTTGGGGGCAGATGTACATAATCATTATCAGGATTTAGGGCCAGATCCCTAGCTCATTATTAAAGGGCCTGCACTTGACAGAAACCTTCTTGGGCTTATTTATATCCCTACAGAGTAGGATTTCACAGCTTCAGCACTCCTGACAGTTGGGGCTAGATTTCCAGAGGCTGTCCTGTGAATTGTAGGATGTTTGGCAGAACCCCTGGCCTCTACCCACTAGATGCCAGTAGCACACCCCACACCCCCAGAAAATCGTGACAACCAAAAATGTCTCCACATGTCCACTGGAGGGCAGAAGCGCCCCTAATTGGGAACCATGGAGACAGTGAAGTACTTAGGAGTAGTTGAGACAGGGGGAAGAGAGTTGCAAGGGGAGTGTGTCCAGCAGTGCTAAGGGCTGCAGGGGGTGGGGCGCTAAGACAGGAGGTGAAAAGTGTTCACTGGGTCTGGCCATGTCTGATCTTTGAGCAGATCGGGGGAGTGGGGGGGCAGAAGCCGGCAGAAGCCTAAGTGCAAAGACTGCGGAGTGAGTGAAAGTGAGGAAGCGCTCAGTGAAGGGGGGGCTCTTCTTCAGGGACCTTTGACTGTGAAGGGAAGAAGTGAAGTGGGGTACAAGACTGAGAGAGAGAGAGTACTTTTGAATATGGGAGAAACTTGGGCCATAGGGAAGGAAATAGCTGCAGAAATCTTGAAAACACAAGAAATATGTAAAAGAATGAAGTAGATCCTGCATACTCTATTGGAGGCATGTCCATTGCACTGCTCAATGAAAAAAAATATGACGGCCAATTGTGTTTTTTTTTGTGAAACAAAATCTCTCCCCAAATTTTTCATTATTCTGTGCGTGTATGTGTGATATATAATATATATATATATACATATATATATATATATACACACACATATATATACACACACACATATATATATACACACACACATATATATATACACACATATATATAATGGATTTATGTAAGCATAGAAATGTTCTGGAAAAACTTTTTTTTCCAGAAAAATGGAGTAGGGTAGGGGCAGTAGGATAGAGGGCTTTTACTTCTTTATATACTTCTTTGTTAAGAAAGTAAAACAATTAAATGTTCACAAATATACAAAAAACAAAAGGGATTAATTTGCTGGCTTGGGTAGGTTTAGAAAGGTAACCTTTTCCTTTGGGACAGGACGAGAAGAGAGCAGACACTGATCTCTGACACAAAGGGATGCGAAACCAAGAGGGCTCCTGCCTGTGTGTCCCTTAGACTAAGGATCTGAGAGTGAGTAAGGAAAGGATGTCAGGGTGGGGGTGGGGGCTTCTGGACAATGGCACGTTTAGGAATAACTTCCATAAGTGGGGAATGGGGAAGGGGAAGAAAAGATCATCTGGTTGCACAGAGGGCCCAGTTGGGTCCAATGAAAGAAAACCAAAGGGCACTGCAACAAGAGCCTAGGAGGGGGCACTGGAAAGGAAGGTGAGTAGTTCCAGAAGGGGCGCCAGACACAAATCTCTATGTTACAGACTGTTTTCATAACTTATTTTTTTCAGTAAATGATTCGGTTTGTTTGGATTTGGGTTTGATAGGATTAAGGGAAGATGCATGATTTTGTGTATCACACCCAATATAAAGGTTTTTTTTTTTTCCCTCTGTACGTCCAGAGGAAAGGATTTAATAAAGTTAATTCCACTTCTACCACTAAATATCCTCAACAGATCCAACAGAGGTGATATGACTTGGCCTTTGAGCCCTTGGGCTAGCATGCATAGATGAGCAGCTCAAGAGTAAGACAGCTGTAAAAACGATGTTGCTGGAAGAAAGACGCAGCTTCAGTGGGCAAGTGAAGGGAATGGAAATTTCATAGGTGCCAATAGCTTGGTCAAAGTCATTGATTTTTATATCTAGAAAAATGGTAGTGAGCCTCTCTGGGCTTGAGATAATAGCAAGCAAAGTAGTGAAAGGGAATGAGTAGCGAAGGTGTCTCTGTTGACCACTCTCTTTCAAATGACTTGTCCACACACTGGGCAGTCAAACATGGCTACACCTGTCTCTAAAACAATGGAAAGTAAAAATAAGTCATATTTTATTTAGAAACAACAATGCTTTTCAATGTTTGTTTTATGTCATGTGGGATCAAAGTTGAAAGTTTGCCAGAGTGTTTATATAATACAACAAAACTACATAATAAGAAATGTCCCTAAATGCCTTAAAATTTAGAATTTTCTGTGACATTGCACCATGCTATAAAATACTGATGTTCCCAGCATCATTCTTTGCATTGTCATCTCATAATAAGTGCCCTCCTGCTATCTATCTCTGTTTCTATTGGTAACATTTAACATATTAGAAAAGATTTCATGGGACGAAATTAAAAATCCGCAGACCCTAATGATCTGAGGGTTACAACCAGTAAGTCAGTAGCCCACATGTATAGAAAGCCTGCTCTATGTGTGTAGAAACTGTGTGAGGGGGTAGTCCAGGGGTAAGTTTTAGACTTAATAAAGGAAAAAGGAAGAGATAGACCAACAGAAAGAAAGGGAGGGAGGGAGGAGGAGGGCAAGAGGGAGAGAGTGGGGTGGGGGAGAGAGGGGCAGAGAGAGAGAGAGAGAGAGAGAGAGAGAGAGAGAGATCTTGCGTGAGAATAAAACAGATGAATGTAAATATAAAATCTAGCCAAACCGCTCTCCTTTACAGGGAGTCAGAGAAAGGTGTTGGGAGGGGACAGGGTAATGGGGCTGAAAAATAAAAAATGCACATGGCATCTCTATATTGCCTTAGTATTGAAGAGTATGATCCAGTCTGGAAATGAGTGGGTGTAGATTCATGTTAATCTGGGTCTTGTTTTATTAAGACCAAGGCCCTGGAGTGGAACTACACATCACCATCCTACTTGGCTTTTCTCCGTTTCATAGCCATAGATAGAGACTGTACCCACTGAACCTTAACCAGCTATCTTGCCAAGGTGGATCACTCTTCAGAGTGGCCAGAGAGTGGGGATGGCTCCATATGAATTCATTCCCATCCCTGAGAAAACTAGTTGGAGTGCATGTTCTGACTGATAATGCTGAGATCAGCAGCATCTCCTTTGTTAATAAGGGTAGAGTCATAGAAGGGAATTTACTCCCTTTAAATATTCCATTTTCTCCATGGAAACATCGCCTGTTAAAAACATGCATTATTATCTGACTGCATGTGAAGGTGCTCATTAGTTCTGTCCTTTATCTTATTTTCTAAGAATTGGTCGATGTCTTAAAGTCTCACATTCCAAAAATATATCTGAAACCTCTATAAAGCAAGGGTTAGTTATTGTTATGTTCATATTTAGAAAAAAATGCCTTGATAAATGCAGGTTCCGGCCACAATGACCTCCCTGTTTTCCTCTGGACATAACCCATGTTTTACTGCATCCTTGATCTTGAACTCTGCTTCATCTGCCTGGTAGTTCCTCTACTATTGCCACCTGTTTAGATCATCAAGAACCATCTCAAACACCATGATTCTATAAGTCAAAAGCTATTTTCCCTTACTCTCTACTACTACTTTATCTCCATCTTTCTTATAGCACTTTTCACTTCCTCTCATGTGTGATGGAATAAAAGACATGAAGTTAGCGTTGGCAGTTTTCCCCTTCTCCCTGCCCTCCAGAGATAATCCTTTTTTGGCTGCAGGGGTCTCTCCAAATTCAGCAACTTCTATGGAGATTCTTGGTGTGCCAGATCAGTATCTGGGCTTTTAATGTGCAGAATAGGTGTAGGGAAGAAAGAGCTGAAAAATTGCAAGGAGCAATGCTAGTTTAATTAAATTATATTAGAACGGGGAACAAGAACTTCTTGCAAGGAAAAAAAAGAAGTGACAGAAGACAAAAAAGGACAAAAAGAGGAAAAACTTGCAGGGGATGCATTCCAGGGTGAGTTTTTTAGTTGGGAATGAGAATGAGGAGTGATGAGAGAGGTTTCTGGGCAGCTGCCTTATGTAATAAATATTGAGCATGAAAGTAATGGGAAAAGATGATTTCAAATGTTGCCGGGGTGGGGGTTACAGACTGGCTTCCCCTTGATGTTTTTCAAAGGACTACATTAAATACCTAAATATTCAAACTTTAAAATTATGTTTATTTGCTGGACTGTTTCCTAGGATACAATGCTCTGATGAGCCATATGGGATCCTCTCTTTTACTTGAGTTATACCTGTTTGCTTGTAATTTGTATATATGTCCTAATTCCCCTTTAAATTTGTTAGGAGGCAGGAGCCCTGTCATTTGATTTTGCCTTTTTTGGTACCTTTTATAGAATAGGTGCTCAGTAAATATTTGTTTAGTGAAAAATAGGTACCTGAGACCTGAAATGATATCAGCTGAAAAATATCCCTTTTATTAAAAATAAACAAAATAATATAAAACTGTACTTAGGAAGGAATGCACTCTCAATTTTCTACTTCTATGAAATACCTTTAGGGTAAATGGAGGGAAGTAGTTACATGCAATAAGTTCTTGAAAAACATAGCCATGCATTTATACACCTGATTATATTCATTCCAGTACTTTGTCACAGACTGATGTATATGCTTCTCTAATTGATTCATTGTGAATCTTATACCTTGCAGGTTTGGGAGTGAGAGTAAATGGACAAAAGAAAGCCAGTTAAGGACATACATCCAACAAGGTTCCTCCATCCCTTTTCTTTGGTAGCAAACAACTTTTAAGCACTTCTGTATAATGTTTGGAAACTGATAAATGATTGCAAAGGGTTCCAAACTTTGTAAGACAGGTAGTCTGGTTTTTTATCTCTGGAAATTTCTGCTTTAACTTGATCCTCACTTTTCATGAATTTAGGATCTCTATTTCACTGTCTTCTGTCATCCACCTTTAATCAGTAGAATTCCATCCTCATCTCCAGACAATACTATACACCATGGGACCTGAAAACAGACGGAATCACAGAACTTTCTACGAACAGGAATTAACCGTATCTCATTTGTTGTGATATACAGATACAGGTACCTACAAAGAACAGTAAACATAGGTAATAAACAAAAAGACGGTAGAGGAAACTGATTATGTGCATGAGCTAGGTAGACCTGGGTTCAAGTCTTAGCTCCATTATTTACTAGCTGTGTATCATGGGACAAGTTCTTTAACCTCTATGAGTATCAGTTTTATCATCTTCAATAATATGACCTACCTCATAGGGTTACTGAGGATTATCACAGTGTTTGCCATATAATGAGGGCTAAAAATCATAGATAGTAGTAACAACGGTAGCGGTAGTAAAAGTAGAAATAAGAGATAATGTGTTGAGTCCTTACTCTGTGTCAGCATTGGTGCTGTGCTTGTCAGCATTCCCTGAGGTAGACACTGTTATCCTTGCTCCTCTCCAGGCCTTCTCTTATCTCAGTTACTAGCACCATGATTCACTCAACTGCTTAAGTCAGAAACACTTGAGTCATACTTTATTCAACTATTTCTCCCGTTTCTCACATCCAGTGCATCAGTATGTCCTGTTGCTCATCCTTCAATGCATATCTAGAATGCATTCACTTCTCCCCATCTCCAAGTTACCACCCCAATCCAAGCTTACCATCACATATCTGTTCAACTAACACAATTCCGTCCAAACTTTGTCTCCTTGTTTGTCTCTCTACAGTCCCTTCCCACCAGGGCAGCCAGAGTCATCTTTTTAAAGTGGAAATCTGGGGCTTCCCTGGTGGCGCAGTGGTTGAGAATCTGCCTGCTAATGCAGGGGACACGGGTTCGAGCCCTGGTCCGGGAAGATCCCACATGCCGCAGAGCAAGTAGGCCCGTGAGCCACAACTACTGAGCCTGCGCGTCTGGAGCCTGTGCCCCGCAACGGGAGGGGCCGCGATAGTGAAAGGCCCGCGCACAGCGATGAAGAGCGGTCCCCGCACCGCGATGAAGAGTGGCCCCCACTTGCCGCAACTAGAGAAAGTCCTCGCACGAACCGAAGACCCAACACAGCCAAAAATAAATAAATAAATAAATAAATAAATAAATAAAGTAGCTATAAAATTAAAAAAAAAAAATGGAAATCTGATCATGTTACTCCCCAGTTTAAAACAAACAGACAAAATACAACACCCCCTTTGCCCCTGATTACTAATAAAAATCAATTTTTATCCTAGCCCACGATATGCAACAGGATCTGGCCTCTGCCTGCCTCTCCAGCCTCATCCAGTACCATTTTCCTCCAGCTCACTGCATTCCATCCAGACTGGGCTTCTTTAGCTTCCTTGAATACAAAAAGTCTGTTCCTGTTTCATGACCTTTGCACTTGCTGTTCACTCTGACTGGAACACTGTTCCTGTAGATCTTCACAAGGCTGGTTCCTTCCTTTCATGCATGTCTCAGCTTATAAGTCCCTTTCTCTGGGAGGCTCTCTAGACCACTTAACCAAAAATGGCCTCCCAGTTACTCCTGCAACATGACCCTTCTTTTTTTTTTTTTATTCTCATAATACACATTACCCAATGTAGTCTTGTGAATTTGTTATTTGTATGTTTCCCCCCACTCTAGAAGGTAATTTCCAGGAGAGTAGGAACTTTAATCTGTTTTGTTTAATGCTATATACCAAACACCTAAAGCAAGTGTTCAATGTATCTTAAGCTGAGTAAACAAATTAATCTTCATTTTCCAGGTTAGGAAAGCAAGGCACAGGTCACACAACTATAATATACCATCACTCCCTAGGTTAATGTTAGACTTAGGATTTAGTAGTTCAGAGTTTGCCAACTGTGAATACACTGGTTGAATCTGAGTAGGGACTTTTTTGGGAGGAGAGCCCTGAAAATTTTTAAATTTGAGAAATTTCACATAAATATTCAGATTTAAAGTTTTTCTTTAAAAAGTCAGAAGATCGGGCAATACTTGGGCCTAATTCTTATACGATAAAAATAATTTATATCTGTCAGGCAGCTACCTGACTTTAACTGGAAAATAGCTTATTCATTCATTATTTATTTACTGAGTGTCTACTATGTGCCACACACTATTCTAGGCCCTTGAGATATATTAGTGAACAACAAAAACAAAAAGGCAAAGATCTCTGTCCTTAAGGACCTTACATTCTAGCATGGGGAAATAGACAAATAAAAACAATAAATACAATACATAAATTATATATATTATATATATAATAAAAGGTGATAATTGCTATGGAAACAGAAGAAATAGAGGAAGGCAAGTATCAGTATAGAAGATAGGGACTGAGTGAAAGAGAATCTTAATATTACAAATAAGGTAGTCAAGGAAGGCCCACTGATAAGATTAGAATAGAAGAAATTATACAATTGAAGGAAATGAGGGAGTTGGTCATGTGAATATAGAAGAGGAAAACGTTCTAGACAGAGGGAAGAGCCAGTGAAAAAACCCTAAGGATGGGGTATACTTGACATGTTTGAGAAACAGCAAGGAGGTCAGAGTGGCTGGAGTAGAGTAAGCCAAGGAGATAAGAATGGGAAAGTACTAGTTAGAGTGGTACCAGGGACTAGATCACCTCCAGGGCCCTACTAAGGACTTGGCTTTTATTCCAAGTGAAATGAGAAGCCATCAGAAGGTCCTGAGCAGAACAGAACACAGACATATGTGACTTACATTTTTAAAAGACCACTCTGACTATGGTGTTAAGAGTAGATTGAAGGGACCTACTGTATAGCACAGGGAGCTCTACTCAATATTCTGTAATAACCTATATGGGAAAAGAATCTGTAAAAGAATGGATATATGTATAACAATCACTTTGCTGTACACCTGAAGCTAACACAACAGTGTAAATCAACTACACTCCAATATAAAATAAAAATTAAAAAAAAGAATAGATTGAAGGGATACATGTGCGAAAACAGAGAAACTAATTAGGAGTTTATTGTAACAAGAGAGATAAGAGATCTTGGCTTGGGCCAGCAATGGTATGGAAGGCACGGATTATGCAATCCCCAAAATTCAAGGTGGTTAAGACCCTGTGGAATAACCCCTTGGACAATGGGAGATGGGAGCTGAGAAATAAATTGTTCCCCATTTCTTCTCCTGGATCAAGTTTGTCACAATATCCTTCCTTCACCCTGCCTCACTTTCCTTTTCCTTCACTCTTATTTTTCTGGGATTACACTCCCTAATACATATTAGCTTCTTGCCCCAGAGTTTACTTTCTAGGAACCAATGATAAGATAGGAGGAAGATCAGGAGTTCAGTTTTGGACATACTGGTTTTGACACAAGTGGAGATGCTGAAAAGTCTGTTGGATAAAAAAGACTGCAGAGAGATCTGGGCTGGAAGGTATACATGTTGAAGTTACCAGTGTACAGATGGTATATAAAACTATAAGACGGTATAAACAGGTTATGGAGGGAGGGAGCATGGGTAGAGATGAAAAAACCTAAGGACCAAGCCCTAAGGGCCCTCTAACATTAAGAGGTCAGGGGGAATATGAGGGGTCAGCAAAGGAACTTCAGAAAGGATAACTGATGAAATAAGAGGAAAACTAGGAGGGTGTGATTCTCTGGAACTCAGGTAAACGACATATCAAAAAGAAGGGATGATCAACTGTGCTAAATGTGCTGATCATGTAAAAAGTTTCCTTGCAATATGGCATAAAGCAAGTCCCATGACTGTTGACAGAAATATAAGACTTGTTTAATATATGCTACATAGGCACTTTTAAGTCAGGATCATTTAAGAGCCATCAAAATCAGGCAAAATTACTGTATACTTATATTTATTTCTTATTCTTTTTAATTATGGAACATTTCAAATATATTCAAAAATAAAAAAATGTAATGGATCCTCATGTACTCATTGTACAGATTCAAAAATTAGCTATTGATACATACTACATTTCTTGTTTCGGATATCTCCAACTCCCCTCAATTCTTCTGGTAATGTTGTTTTGTTAGAGTAATAATCACTCAAATGTGATGAATAGCAAGGCAAATGTCATGCCTCAGAACTGTGTAAATGCATTAAGGAACCCTTTAGAAGGAGTTTGTAAGGCAGTCAGATTTTGAGAACCTCATTTATTTCAATGATTATGAAAGACCAAAAATAGTTGGATTATCTTCCTGTTTAAGAAGAGGGTTCCTTATTCCATTTACTTCATTGGAGAGGTAAATAGTCGTGATGGTTTTGAACTTATTACTGATTCTCTGCACTTGGCATCGTCATCCCCAAACACACAGGTTTCTACAGATATTCAATTATATTTAATCACTCTTTTCAATATCTGTGAATTCAATTCAGGATTATAGGAATACATCTATCTTCATCCACAGCTTAAGTTGCCCCTTGTTCCAAGTTGTTGAGAAAGTGACATGTGGGATTTTGTCAGATAAGATTACTCTCATCATTTTTATTCTACTAAGTGCCTCCACTGAAAAGATCTGAGTGGAAAGGGGAGTAGACAGTAATTCTTGGATTGGCACAGCTCTCAAAATATGACTCACTTCTCCACCATTCCTCTGTCACTAACCCACCGACATGCTGAGAAATTCAAGTAATCACTCTTGAGACTGGCCAAAGAAAAACACAAAAATGAGTAATTGGCTACTGAAAGGTCACAAACAGTAAACTTTTCTTGCTGTGACTTAAATGGGTGGAGCATATTACTAAATATTTCATATCTGCATTTTTAACCACACTGAAATCAATAGTAACTTTTAATGAGGTCGATAAAGCACAGAAAAATCATTCCATAATTACCTTAAAATAGTATCAAATTTGGGATTTTAGGTGACATAGACATTGCCAAATTCAGAGCCTTTTTCACTATAGATGTCACTCTCTTGCCATTCTGAAAGAGATTTCTATATCTCTGAGTTGACAAAAGACGGTTGCATCCTTTAGAACAGTGATTCCCAAATATTTTTTCTCTTACCAAGGCACACATGAAGGATAATATTCAAAATTTCCCCCACACCATCAGTCCCAATCGTTCCCTAAGACCTGCTGCACGAATAAAAGAGGTTGCCACCTATGCTTGCATCTAAGCCTCTGCTCAGTGGAATACCACTCCTTTCTCTTCTACTGATCTAGATGTGAGGTGAGAATTACTGACTTAGATGATATCTACAAAAAAATACAAGTAAGGTCAATCTAATATATACTTGAAAGAGGGGGCCACCTATAGGAAAGGATTTCAGGGGCATTGGGAAATCCCCCTTGTGTATGAGGTAGTACAAGGCTTTGTTTAAAAGCAAAATAGGCTGTCAGCTGAGAGGGCCAAGAAGCAACAACTCCCCAGTAGCAACGAGCACACCTAGCACCCAAATCTTGGTGTCTAATATCATTCTTCATTAAAAGGAATCAAGGCTCCTTGGGAAAATGCCTGATTCTAGGACTGGGGGCAGGGAATATATAAGATAAGCCTGGAGCATCTTAGAGTGTTGAAATATAAGAAAATACTAAACAAACAAACAGACAACAACATAAAACACTGAGGAGGTTATGCCAGAGGGACAGAGCACCAACTGAAAGAGCTCCCAGTGGTCAAAGGTGGATAAATTTGACCCAGAAAATACAATTGCATTGGATTATTACCCAATGTATAATATAAATATCCATGAGTCCATGGTGATATAAGTAAATGATTGAATAAATAAATAAATGGGAGAAAAAAACAAATATCCCATGCAGAAGAATTCTAAATAATTTTATGTAGATACTTTGGTCTTAATGAAGTGGAGCATAACTACCACTCCTTATGTATGGACTGTGAATAACTACTTTCTTCCAAAGAGGGCAATTTGAAAAGGGGGTGGAGAAAGAACAACTTTACAGTGGAGAAAGACAAATACTACCTTGAGCCAGATGATCAAGGTCAATATCAACAATGGAAAAGCATACTGATACTCCATATCCTTGTTATGATGTGATGAAAATAGTATTGTATCTCTGTGTTCTTCCTCCCCAAAACACATTACCCCAGTATAAACATGAAAAAAAAAGTCAGATAAATCCCAACTGAGGGACATTCTACAAAATATCTGAATAGTACTACTCAAACTGTCAAGGTCATCAGAAACAAGGAGAGTCTGAGAAACCACCACGGCCAAAAGGAGCTTAAGGAGACATGACGATCAAATGCAAGGTGGGGTATCCCAGATGGAATCCTGGAACAGAAAAAGGGCATTAAGGAAAATCTGAGGAAATCTGAAGAAAATGTGGACTTTAGTTAATAATGATGTATCACTATTGGTTCATTAGTTGTAACAAGTGTATCACAGTCATGGAAAATGTTAATACTAGGGGAATTAACTAGGGGAAATGTTAATACTAGGGGAATTAACTATTAAATGTTAATACTAGGGTGTAGGGCATACAGGAACTTTCTGTACTATCTTTGCAATAATTCTGTAAATCTAAAACTGTTCTAAAATTTAGAAGTGTATTTAAAAGCAAATTGGGAGCTTTAATTGCAGCACTTTTTATAGGGACAAAAACACTGGAAACAAAGTATATGCACATCAATAATGAAATGATTGACTAAATTGTGGTATCATAGACTATTAAACAACACAGAATATTATGTACTTAAAAGGATGAGTGAGCTCTCTATCAATTGACTTGTAAATATTTCCACTATGTATTTTTAATAAGGAGAGAAAATGCAGGGAAATATGTAACTCTCTTTTTATTTTGTAAAACATTAAGGAGAAATTCCCATGTAGATATGCTTGTATAATTAAAAGAATAAGAGGAAGGTATGCAAGGATACACACTATATTGTTAGCATTTCTCAGGGTAGGGAGATGGGTGAGAGGAGAGGAAGGAAGAAAGGAGAGATAGTCAGACCGGGGAAATAAGCAGGGCAGGGGAAGTAAGCAGTAATTAATTCAATAATTCATTATAAGTATAGCACCTGTATATAGTAGGCTGATGCTCTACAAATAAAATTTTAAATTTGTGGAAACAAAACAAACAGAGCAAATGGAATAGGGGGAGGAAAAGAGATCTATTTTAGATTGGCAGGATTTAATGAGGGTGGGAATGAAGAGGGTGTAAGCAGGGAAAGAGTAGCAGCACTGTAAAGAACAGAGTGCCAGACAGTGGAACTGAATTACACCCACTTCTCATTTCTGCCAAGAGCTGTCCAAGGAGGTGAAAATACTGATTATTGCTAAGGGTGTGATCAGAATGATTGCTATTTTTGCCAATATCCTGGGGCTTTTGCCCACCACAAAGAGACTAAACTTGCTCCCCCAACACTTCCTCCCAATATACATACAAAAGTGATTCTTAGAGCATCAAGAAGGTTCTCTATTTATATACCACCTTGTTCTCCTGCCCTTTTGAACAATGAGGCCACACCAGGGGCTTCCAAGTGCTTTTGATGAAGAGGTGACATAGCTTTGGCATCAGACAAAGTCCACAGGAAACAAAAATGGAAGGGTCTGCATTTCCAAGAAGGTAAAATCACACAGTAGAGTGCAGGTCCCTGGTGAGCAAGATCAGACACTTCTAAAATGGCAGTATTGAAGAGCAGTTTAAAGGTCACCTCAGCTACTTACTTCAACACCTAATGCAGTCTCTATCTGAGATTTGAGATCCTAGATCCTGACACTGGGGTGGAGGGGGGAGGAAGGACATATTGTGGAATCACTGGGGATAAAACAGACTGCTTTTCACTGTAAACTTCTTGCAAGTAGGAACTGTATCTGTGGTATCTTCCCAGAATAGTATATAGGAACACAGGATGACCATGTGTTTATAGGGTCCCATGTTGAATATTTAGATACAGTAGACTCAAATTCACATTGTAAATCCCATGAAGAATTTCACCAGAAGCATTTGAAGCTATTTTCCATCAGTAAGAAAGGAAAGACCCTGACCTAAATGATACTTTAGGTCATTTTCATAGCCAGATATCAAGATCATTGAGCCAACTGGCTCTATGCAAAAACAATTTTTAATACAGATTTTCCTGTACTAACAATTGGGGTTATGTCCCGATAAACCCATAGTAAGCTGAAAATATCTTAAGTCAAAAATGCATTTAATACACCTAACCTACCGAACATCATAGCTTAGCCTAGCCTACCTTAAATGTGGTCAGAACACTTACATTAGCCTACAGTTGGGCAAAATTATCTAATTCAAAGCCTATTTTATAATAAAGTATGCATATTTCATGTAATTTATTGAATACTGTACTAAAAGTGAAAAATGGAATGGTTGTATGGGGACAGAGTGATTTTAAGTGTATCAGTTGTTTACCTCATGATCACGTGGCTGACTGGGAGCTGCAGCTTACTGCCTGCCACTGCCCAGCATTATGAGATAATATCATACCGCATATTGCTAGCCTGGAAAAAGTTCAAAATTCAAAATCCAAAGTGAGGTTTCTACTGAATGCGTGTCACTTTTGCACCATCGTAAAGCTGCAAAATTCTAAGTCCAACCATCGTTAAGTCAGGGACCATCTATATAAGACCCTGGGGCAGGGGTGGAGTTGGGAAATAAATGAATCACAAAATTTTCTGAATTAAATGAGCATACATAGTAAATGGGAATCTTATTTTATGAAAATGTGATAAGAACTTGCTATATTGTTCCAATAAATAATTAGAATTGAATTTACTGAAGCCCCACATGCACTGCAGCCTTTCAAGAATATATTCACTGTATAACATGAGGCACACCCATACACACTCCAGTCCCAATCAAGACTACCACCCGTGACATTGAGCAGTTTTCACACAGCACTTACCTTAAAACACAAGTGTAGAATCCACTGTCTTGTGCCTCAGCTGAGTGAAACCATATTGAATCTTCCTCTTTGCTCATCCTGACCTCTGAAAAGATGATGGGCTCTTCCAAATCACCTTTGTTTTTGTACCACATCAGCCTGAGCCCAGTGCTCTGGGCCATGCTATAGTTGGTACGAATGTAACTGTAGAAAAGGGCACATTTCACTCGGACTGGTTCACCTGCCAAAGCCATGTATGTCTTGAGATCCACTGACCAGTCAATGCAGCCATCCACTGAAAGAAAACCAGATTGGGCATGAGATGCAGTGAGCATTGTTGATAATAATGAGAAGAGCAACAATTATTGCCAACATGTACTGAGGACGTACTATGAGCTAGACACTGAGTCAAGTGCTTTACATAGATTACCTCATTCAATCTTCCCAGTGATCCTATGAGATAGATCAGTATCCTCCTTAGACCTGGGCAAGCAGGATTCCTGCCCTAGCCCTGTGCCTTTGGGGTATTTCCAGTCCTCTGCAGTAAACTTTGGGTTGACTAGATCCTCCAAAGAGCTCCAGCACTCATGCCTATGGGGTTTTCCTGGGGCCCCACAGATAGGTATCAAGTCCAGTAGGGTGGCTGGCCAAGTGGATCACTCCTGCCAGTCACGAGGCATCCGCTTAACAGGATTTTGTGAGATTGGATGGCTACAATGACACTGACATGTTGATTTTTGGTGACTCAAATTGTTTATATAGACAGGAGCCCCACAAAACAAAGACTTCCTTAGGACCCATATAGAGCCTAGGAGCAGCCCTGAGATTGACCCTTTTATTATTCTTATGTTATAGATGAGAAAACTGAGACCCAGAAAAGTTCAGCAACTTTGCCTATGGACACAGGGCTAATAAGTGGTGGAAAACCAGTCAGTCTCTGATTCCCGAGACTGTGTTCTTAACCACTATCCTATACTGCCTCTGCCTGTAATTGTGACAGGAGCCATTGTTTTATTTATTTGCCTTTGAGAAAGTAGATGCCTGGGTTGGAAGCAGTGGATACCGAAAATGATTATTTGCCATTATCTACATGCCAGTTTTCCATGGTATGACCTATTAATAGCAGATATTTAATCACACTTTAATTTCTTTTTATACCCTTAGGTCTCCCTTGCTGCTCAGCTGGTGTGCGCTCATGGGAATATATTATATTAATGTCAAGTTTAATCAAATAATATTAGGTGGGTAAATCTACCATTAAAGAAAGACATATACAATAAATTCTCTCTTTTCCAGAAGGGTTGGAAATGAGACACTGTGGCTAATTTTATATGCTAATTTTATATGCTAATCAATACAATTAACATAGTTATTCTACCTCCAATTGCTGATTTTCAAAGAATTTCATCAAATTGTGCTACATTATATTACTTGATTACCCTTTCTAAAATAATCCTTTCATAAACTGTTTAAACACTGCCATTTTAAAATTATATGTTTCGCTTATCATTTTGTGAACTGATCTGCTTCCTTTTTTAGATGTTGAGAACTCTGCAACCCAGTGTGTTTATCTTTTAACCTCAGTTGACAGGAAGCTCAGAGCTAAATACAATGCTCAAGTGAAATAACTATCTTACCTCAGGATTTTGCTTTCTCTACATAAGGGGTTCTTGACCTGGGGTTCAAGGACACCCAGGGGCAGAGTGCCTGGATAGACTTCAAGGTTGTGCCTATTTGCATAGCTATACTTTTCTGGGGAGATGTTCCACAGCTCTTTATCAGATCTTCAAAGAGGTCTATGGCCCAAGAAAGTTTTTGAACTCTGTGGTTTCTGATGTCTCTTTGTGACTTTATTTTTCACTGCCTTGCTGCATATGAGCTTTTATTATAAGTTGCCTCAAATCCTCTTATAGTATATGAAGTATTCATTAGAAATAAATCAATAACCAAATAAATAACTCATCCTAAATTTATAATGAAGGACATTTGAACTTTGAGTACTCACAGGGCACCAGATTCATCACTGTGAATTTTGATGACCATTGTGCACTGTTGAAGTCAAGAAGGTACAACTGAATTGGACTAAGTACTGATCTCTGGCTATCTCTTGGGGGGCTTTTTTAGTCACTCCCAAGTATCAGTTGTTTACCTGTCATTTGTCATTCTCACAACTGTCAAGAACAGAGAGGGGGAAATCTGCATTTGTTAAACTTTCTGGGTCATGGTAAATTACTGATGATACATCTCTGTAGTAAATGCAATTTTAATATTTATTGTTTTATCATCTTTAAATTAATTTTATATTATTCCTTTTTATGGACTATTTGTGATACTATTCCCATGCATTAACACAACTGAGAGGAAACTGTTTTTTTTAGAGAATATATTTTTTTCTCATAGCTTTATTTTAAAAGTTGGTTAATAGAAAGAAAATATGGGGATAAATTTTTTTAAAACTCCTTAATATTCCAGTTTTTGTTTTCTCCTAACCCTAAGATGCACAGCAAGTGTTTCTGAATTGACAAATATTTCTTGGTAAAGTAGTTTCAAACCTCTATAACTACCTACTTGATAGAAAAAAGAAATCTGGAATGTTTTTTTCATTTGCACCCTAAACCCCTTTAGTTACTTCCTCTAAACAATCTGTTGCATAATCTACACCTGTACAATGTTTAACAGGCTGGTTTGTCCCATTAGTGACAGGACATGGCTGGTATAGAAAATAATCAAAAATCTGCTCCTGGCACACAACCATCATGTTCAAAGGCAGTTAAAGACATTTAACTGCCATTACAACTAGCTTTGTCATACGGACCTTGCGAGTACACTGAAAATTCATTTCCTTCTAAGTACTAGCTGAGCAAAATGTATTTGACTTAATAAATTTATGGTTCCTTTTCTTCTGTTCCCTTGCTTTAGGTAGCAGAGAGGGAGTCTTTAGTTATAAAGTAGTCAATAGACAGAGAATAGATATTCAATAATAAGGACAACAATTTCCAAACGTTATTCCTTTATTCTTTTCTCGTAGTATAGTCATACCTCAGTATCTGCAGGGGATTGGTTTCAGGAGCCCCATGGATATTAACACCTGTGAATGCTCAAGTCCCTTATATAAAATGACATAGTAGTAGCATATAACCTACATATACCTTCTGATATACTTTAAATCATCTCTAGATTACTTATAATAGCTAATACAATGTAAATGTGATGTAGTTGTAAATGCAATGTAAAAGTTGCCAGTGTGCAGCAAATTCAAGTTTTTCTTTTTGGAACTTTCTGCAATTTTTAAAAAATATTTTCCATCCACGGTTGGTTGAATCCAAGGATGTAGAACCTGCGAATATGGGCAGGGTTGGGGGCGACTGTACTCACAATACAGGTTACAATATAACGTATCTCAAGAGACCTCAGGTGATTTTCCCAAAAAAAGCAGACAAAGTGTATGATACCAGGGATCCATGAAGGCCCATCTGACACCGAATATTTTCCCATGATGAACTTTACTCATGGGAAATCCATTCCCATGAGTAAAGGCCTTGTAGCCTTATGTCTAGAGAGTGTAGGACCACTACTAGATTCCAGCAAGGTGGTATGATTTGTTTTTAATGGATTGCTATTCCTAGGAAAACCAACAGAGAGGGGGGCAAGATGGGATGAAATACTACAATGTGGTGCATTTATCTTTAGATTTGGGACTGATGAAACAACTAAAAAGGGTCTACTGAGGTAAGAGGCCTGGAAACTCAGGTGGCAAGGGAACATGATGGGATTGAAACCTTGAGGTTAAGAGAGAAGGTTAAGAGAAAAGCATGAGAGGGTCACAAAAAGGCAGGAAGAGGAGAAAGCTCACATAAAACTCAATTTGCCAAGGGCCATTCCAGGGATCAAAGATGGTGCCATCAGAAGTCACCAGTACAACTCACATTTCTGTCGTGAGAAGGAGTTTGTAATACATGCCACACGTTCAGAGCCCTTTGCACTTTGACACTCCAGATATATTTGGCAAATAGGTGAATGACTAGATCTGTGTTGCAGCTGACAAGGGAGCATGCTATGGCCAGGTTGGGGACATAGTGGAACTGAGTAGCCCACAGAGGAAGCCCACCTGCAAGCTTGACCTTATCAGCAAGGCCTCTCATTCACAGAGGGATCCAACCCTATTCTGTTCACAACTCCAGTCGCACCTGTGTAGGTTTGCCCCCGAAAGGCTCCTAAGAAAAGTGGTTTCTAGACAGATTGGCTTCTCCCACAGGTGGTTTGATAACTACGTTTCACTAACCAGCCACAAGTGTAAATAGAGGCACTGTAAGAAGGAAAATAGTTTTCCCCCCCAAAAACAGCAACATTCTGCAGTTGGATTGAAATTTGCTACAGAGCAAACCCATCAAAAGCATCAGTGAATGCATGCCTGTCCTCTGCTTCACAATCTCTCAGTATGGCTATAAATATTCCCATCATTCCATTAAAAAATACCTATTTCTAAATTATCCATTCCCTGTTCACTCTTGAGTCTTGTTATGAACAGCAATTCAAGTACTTAAAGAACAATTGTGTTTCTCTCGATGCTCATCTCTGTTCCCTTGATTTAGGTTTCTGTAAGGCTTAAAAATTATTACTCTTAGTTTGGTCTTGTTGGTAGAAATGCTTTAATATCTGAGCTATACAAAACAATTACAATGCAGCAAAGAAATCCACTTCTTTAAAACCCAGGTCTCTATTTTAATCATTTTCATTTCAAACTGCAAAACAAGTGTATGCTTAGTTTGACATGAAGATTCAAAAAAAAAAAAAAGGAGCATATGAAACATATAAAGGGACATGCCAATGTCCACGCAATTTATTTTACCAAGAGGAGATTCCTAGGGGTAAACCTAATGCAGTATCCTGGAAAGTGCCCTGGGTGACCAAAGCAAACCTATTTAGCCTGCTTATAGACAAGCCTCGGCTTCGTCCTCAATACACCTGGAAAAGCAAATCCTGTCACACCTACCTGCTGTGAAAACAAAGTCCTGAGAAAAGTTTTTAATCCCTAGAAGAGGATAAGATGTTATTATCAACAACAACAATTATATTATTTTAGAAAAAAAAGAATATTGCATGCAGTAAAATTACAAGCTCTAATGGCTATGTACATTACAGTTTTTATTGGGGGATAGGATATATAGGTATGCATAGGATTGCCAACTTTGGATTTTTGCCCCAAACTGGGAATCTCTTTAGGTAAAATGGCTAATTAGCATATGAAAATATGCATTCTCCAGATATCTTGATAATGTTCACTACAACTAAAGTCCTTTGCCTGAGATGTACATCCAATATTAGTTTATTATGTGTTCTTGATTAATAAATTGATTTGTTAAACCAGGTGTTTTCTGGTAACTATGTCAGCTGTATATATCCCATTCATTTTTATGGCCAGCCCTCCTATTTGTGAATCAACGGGGCAATTGTTGGGGGCAATTCATCAAAATACCACTAGAGGGCGGGCTGTCCAAGTTTTTGTGTAGCACGGTAGATTTTCCCCACCTAATTTCTGAAAATAAGGATTTGCTATCTGCCAATCACTGGTTGCTGAGGAGGGATCACAGCAACCTCTGGGGATGCGCCCTTGGGGGTGGGTGATAGGCGGAGCCCAAAGTTGAGCATGTAGCTAAGATCTTGCTCAAATTGGATGACCAGGTTACATATGCCAGGTAAATGACCCAGCTTAGAAAGGTGCAACAGCAGCTACTGGCATTCATTGAGCCCTTAGTACAAAACAGGTAGGTACTGTGACAGGTGCTTTGCATGTAGTTTTCTCATTTCATTATCATGTCAACTCCAGGAGGTAGGGACTCTTGCTATTCCAATTTTACTGAGGAGAAAAGAAAAGCTCAGAGACTTTAAGTGACTTGCTCAAGGTTACTCAGGTTGTGATGGAAGAATTTGGACCCCAACGCAGGTGAGTTAGACTCCAGAACCTATATACTGCCTCCTATACGCCTCATCCCAGTCCACGAGACATTAAAATATTAAAATTTGCTTGGTGCTATCCAAATTGTCATATGTATTCCAAAGAGCACATCCCTGTTCAGTAGAGTGGACCTTTCCAGCTGAGTAATAGTCTATCCCTAAATAATAACCATTGTGGGAATAATAAGCATCAAATAATGTACGCCAATTATTTACCTCTGAATTATGCACAGTTTTTACAGAGTAATGAATTATTAACAATCTGTGTACTTGATTTAACCTCTGAAGATCAGTCCTAAAACTTGGATAAATTTTATCTGACCCATATTGACTCATTTAAAATTAAATATCTAAGGATGATCACCCAATTCCTAACATTACAGTCTAGAAATAGAGTTCTATGCTTAATATTTGTACTTATTATGTATTATGCCTATTGAATACATTACTCTCCTTATTTCTAATATTTTAATGTGGGAGTTGTACACCTTCTGTTTCTCTCTCAGCTCTCCTTCAAACACATGCCTAAAGACAAAATTCTTTTTATTTATACCCATCACAGTGTACGCCGTCTGCCTCTAGTGGGCAGCCTCCGAGCACAAAAAGTCAAGTTCTCCAAGAAGTGAGTGGCCTGTGCCCCAGCTGCTGGACATATGCCTTCTTGCCCCCAGCCTGGAAATATGGACAGAGCTGTTTCATCATTTTTAAAATAAAGTTCTGACAGTGGGAAATTTTTCTTCATTTTTAAAATTTCATCTGCACATCCGTATCTATCAATAGAGAAAATATCCCCCACTCCAGCTCTATAAATACAATGAATGATTATTGCTTCAGATTTTAAAAAGCATTTCTACATTTTTTATGGATTGGATTATACGCTTTCCTTTCACTCTTTTACCCCCCACTATTCGTCAATGGGAAAGTTCTGCCTAAATGAAGTCCTTCATCTCATTTCAACCCAGTTATCACACTTAATAATGGGCTGGCAACCATCTTCATTACCCTTTCATTACAGGATCTGTACTATGCTTTGTCAAGATCATTCCTTCAATCTTCATCCGACAAATGACAGCCTCAATTATGTTCTGGAGGTGTGGCCACGTGAGGCATTACCACCAACTCTTCACCTCCTGATTACCTCAGGCCTGATGAGCCTCCTTGGGTATTACCCACTAGTCTGAAGCTCTTCTCAAATGCACTGATGTTAATTTGAAGGCTGCAGCCACAAATGTGTCTGTGGGAGACAGGATATCAGCACTGCCCACCAAGCCCTCTAGCCGACTTTCTGCTACTCTCTCAAATCCAGGATGCTTGCCAGTGAGCTTATCTCCAATGCCAAATCTTCTCTGTCTCTCGTGTTCACAGTCATCCAAGCCAAACATTTTGGAAGTCATCCCTGAATCTTGCCTTTCCCTTCCCACTGACCTCCCCCTGCTCCACCCGTAAGACATTTCTGAAAAGTTACTCAAATTCTTCCCCTCCTCTCCATCCTCATAGACATGAAAGTCCAGGCCCTTCTCATATCTCGCTTTTGGGAGTAGAAACTGACTTCCCAAAGTCACGTATCTCCTTGAGGAGGCAGAGGTGGAATGTAAACCCAGGGTTTCAGATCCCCAGCTAGCTCTATGCTCTCTACTGCCATACGCTTCTAAATGATCTTCCAACTTTTCCATTCCAGTCTGTTCTTTAAACTGCTACCAAAGTGCTGTTTCTGATGTACAAGACCATGTCCCTTTACTGCTCAAAACCTGCAGTGGCTCCTGGTACGCAAATCCCTAAGCCCAGCTCCCCTGCCTCACCAGCGACTGCCTGTCTTTCCTGTCCCCAGACACAGCTCTGCACACACCCTACCCTTCAGTAAATACTCACCACTCCCCGACATGCCATTCACTTCTCTGCCATTGTTCTCTGGTTCCTTCCACTTTGCCTCTGTGCCTATCAATTGAGATTCTACTTATCGTCCAAGACAGCTTCAAATGCCACTTCGTCCAAAAAACTGCACTTCACTGCCCTGTGTGAATTCTTTCCCCTGCAGTGCTCTGACCACATGTTTGTCTACAGATCTCCTTCCCAGTTAGATGGGTGCCTCATTTCCTTTGTATCTCTAGGACAAGGCCCAGTGCATTGCACATAGTAGGCACTCATTAAATCTTTATGGGATGAAATTGTGTGGGGATTCCCCCCCCCAAAATTCACTAATAATCAAAAGTTGTTTGCATTTGTCGACCTTAAGATTCCTCCTACTGCTTCCCACCAGAGCAGGGATGCATCCAAACTCTGATGGAAATGCTAGGAGCCAGGCTCCAAGGTACAAAATGTGTTCACAATAACAAATGATTGCTACTTTCCCATTAGCTAGCATCACAACAAACAGGAATCACAAAATAAACTCACTGCCATATCTCTGCTCCAGAACTCATGATTCTATGGTAAGTCAATCAAAATCACCAAGTCTATCACCCAAGCCCTTTCAAATCAGGCCCCACCCTATCAAAATGGCTGCCTATCACTTTCCAAGAGAAATGTTCTTGAAGCAGACCTCCTCCCTCACAGAGCTACCCTAACCCTCCTTGTTAGGAAGCAGTTATGTTGTGGGCCCTGGCCCATTCAACTCTTTCCTGTCTCCACCCTCATACCACTTCTCCCACTTTCCATGCCTCTCCCAAACCAAATCTTAGTCAAGTCCTGAGCTTAATTTACCTAGGTGTCAAGTTAGAAACGGCAGCTTGGTTTTCCAATCGTATTGACTAGCACATTAGTCAAGGTCAGAGACTTCTCATGTTTTTTTTTTTTTTGGTTTGTTTTTTCTTTTTTTCTTTTCATCTCTCCTCAAACACCTCCCAGACCAGACACTTAGTAGGTCTTACTAAATATAGGTTGGTATATTCTCATCTCATGAGACTTCGCTTAATTAAGTACTATTACAGTGAACTGCTTTGGTTAATTCATTTTTGCATTAGCTGAAGTTTAACCTTTGGATTGTTGAAAATCTTTTTCTAAAAAGTCCGAATCCATTTTTTTGCCTAAGTAGAGAATCATGATGAGAATAAAATTTTCTGGATTGACTAAAGATTTGTCAGGTCCTTAGGGTCATCACCCTAGACCTTGATGCCAAGGCAGTATAAGAATAGAGCCTGGTGGTGTGGAAAGAGCATAGAGCTAGCTGGGGATCTGAAACCCTGGGTTTACATTCCACCTCTGCCTCCTCAAGGAGATACGTGACTTTCGGAAGTCAGTTTCTACTCCCAAAAGAAATGAAGACATTAAACTAGACAAGTTCTAACCCAGCACCAAGAAAACAGATTATATGATGGTTGCTGAGGTCTTTGGTCAAGAAGACCAGCTGCATATGTGCTAAATTGGAAAATCTCTCCCTGGCAATCTTCATTTTTTTCTCTCTTAATTTCAAAGTTACAGAGAAATAAAAAAGAGTACTACTACAAACGCCCATGATCTCAGCATCCAAAGTTAATAATGTTAACTTTTTTCCAATTTGCTTTCAATAGCTTTGTTTTATTAAAGAAATAAAGCATTGCAGATATAGCTAATGTCCCCTTTTAACCACCACACACAGTCCCATCCTTATCTCAAACCCCTGCCTGGATGTAACCACTATTCCTTCCAACTTTTAGACTCTTACATACATAGGTGGATACCCTGAAGAAAAAATATTGTAGGGATTAAAAGTTTATCTTACAATAGGGAGTAGAGGTGGGAATAAAAGCCAGTTAACTGAGGGCTCTTATGAGGTGGGTTCTAGTCAACTGAGGTCTAAGAGAGTATACTTAACAACTGCGCACACACCCCACACATGTGCAACCTGCACCTCTAACGCACAGAGCCTGAGTGGGGACCAACCTCAGAGTCTACAGGGGTTTTCTGCCTGAAGTTAGTTGTTTCCACACCATGTGCAGCCACACAGACTTCAGGAGGAGATCTCTGGTCCTGTTGGAGTTCTGCTCTGTTGTGGGGAGAGTTCTGATTCACAGCAGAGACACAACTGTTACTCATCAAATAGCCAGGCTCTGGAAGTTACAGGCATGAGGCAGGGTCCACATCTTATGTTCTACACTTGGCTGCCTCTATTTTAAATCAAATTCTGGGTCAACTAGGATATACAGACTCCAAATAAGTGCCCAATAGGGCTAACTCTTATTCTTTAGATAACTTATTTCCCTCTCCATTTCTAAGTTTAGCACACCATTCAGCTACCATAAACCCCTCCTCTTTGTTTTTTTCACATCTTTACTGGAGTATAATTGCTTTACAGTGGTGTGTTAGTTTCTGCTGTATCACAAAGTGAATCAGCTATACACATACATTATCCCCATATCTCCTCCCTCTTGCGCCTCCCTCCCACCCTCTCTATCCCACCCCTCTAGGTCATCACAAAGCACCGAACTGATCACCCTGTCCTATACAGCTGCTTCCCACTAGCTATCGATTTTACATTTGGTAGTGTATATATGTCCATGCCACTCTCTCACTTCATCCCAGCTTACCCTTCCCCCTCCCTATGTCCTCATGTCCATTCTCTACGTCTGCGTCTTTACTCCTGTCCTGCCCCCACGTTCTTCCGAACCATTTTTTTTTTATATTCCATATATATGTGTTAGCATACGGTATTTGTTTTTCTCCTTCTGACTTACTTCACTCTGCATGACAGACTCTAGGTCCATCCACCTCACTACAGATAACTCAATTTCTAAACCCTTCCTCTTAACAAACAGTGGAA
Source organism: Balaenoptera musculus (assembly GCF_009873245.2). Lineage (NCBI taxonomy): Eukaryota > Metazoa > Chordata > Mammalia > Artiodactyla > Balaenopteridae > Balaenoptera > Balaenoptera musculus. Next base: position 88,576,561 of record NC_045806.1, on the reverse strand, counting down.
GCCCTCTCCAGGCTCTGACTATCAGGGGACTGTGAAGATTAAATACATTAATGTACTTCAAGTCCTTAGAACTAGAACAAACGGTGCCTTGCACACATACAATGATCAGTAAATCTTTCCTTTACTACCTCAACTACTACTATTTCTTCTTTTAATTATATATCTTTTTTTTAAATTATTCTATTGTACTTCTCAAGTCTTTACATACAACGATATACATTATTTCAATGAAAATTGTCTTTTACACCATCTTTATATTAAAGTTAGGTCATTAAATTGTTTTATAATTAAATTGTTTTTTTTCAAATTTGGGGCATAGGTAAGTCATATTACTTATAAATTTCATTTCAGGACAGTAAAGGGCCATTAAGTAATATTTTAGCATGATATATATGTTTCAATATTAACTGTATATAATAGTATAGAGTAATATGTGTGTACCACTCTACACTATTATAATATGTATACTTGCTATATTATAACAATATTATATTATTGAAGACTGCATATATTTATATGTATATATTATATATACATTTACTCTATTACAGATTGCTTATCGTAGTTTATAAATTTGCATATATTTATATGTGTTTATTTTAAGTTTATGTAGTTAAATAATGTGTATTTATAATATAAAATAAATTGTTGTAACTAAATATATATATTTATATGTTAACTATAATAGGTTGAATCATATGAAATTGCTGTTTAAGTCAAAAAGATCAAATACTGGGACTTCCCTGGTGGTGCAGTGGTTAAGAATCTGCCTGCCAAGGCCGGGGACACGGGTTCGAGCCCTGGTCCGGGAAGATCCCACATGCCGCGGGGCAACTAAGCCCGTGCTCCACAACTACTGAGCCTGCGCTCTAGAGTCCACGAGCCACAACTATTGAAGCCTGCGCGCCTAGAGCTCGTGCTCCACAATAAGAGAAGCCACCGCAATGAGAAGCCCGTGCACGGCAACGAAGAGTAGCCCCCGCTCGCCGCAACTAGAGAAAGCCTGCACGCAGCAACAAAGACCCAATGTGGCCAAAAATAAATAAATAAATAAATGTATAAAAAAAGATCAAATATTGACAACTTCATATGATTCATCCTAATATATATCTTATATAAGATGTCATAAATTCAAATAAACGTTTGTTATATAAAGTTGCAAGTATCCTCAAAAGGGAGAGTAGAACCAGATAGAGTTGAGAACTACTCTGTTAGTTGGTTAATATTGTTATTATTTGTCATTACAAACTGGTCCATGCTAGGGCCCTTCAGATAGTTCATAAAATCAGCAGAGCTTCTTTTAACTCCAGGCCTTTGCAATGGCTGTGCCCTATGCCTAGTACACTGTTCCCTCAGACATCCACATGGCTCACTGGCTACCAACCTCCTTCACTTATCTGTTCAAATAATTTTGGGGTGAGGAGAATTTACTGATTCCAGGATTGATCAGACAAAGGAATGTGTAGCTTGATAACCTCCTCCAACTCACTTCATCTCCAGAAGAACCTTCCAGACCCTGAACATGTCCTTTCCTTCCCCCCATCTCCCAAGTGCATCTGATCCTTATCCACTTGCAAAAGAGTTTGTGGTCTGTACTGTGAACCCCCGCCTCCCCCAGGTAGGTGTCCAGGAAAGGAGGAAGGGCGGTAATGGAAGGGGGAAGCAGTTTTTCCTCTGTCTCTACCCAGTTGTTCCCCCCACCCCCAGTCTGGTCCTCCAATCCACCCCTGTGGCTGGGGGCAGCGGCAGCCTTGGGGCACCTGGGAGTGCCCATTAGTGGATTAGTCCACATGGCCTTGAGGAGGAAATGTCCATGGCTTTGGTTCCATGGAGTGCCACTCCTCAGTGACTACCAGAGGATAGCACTTTCTGGGGAGAGATGCAGAGGGGCACTGTGAGCTGAGGGGATGCTGGCAGGGTGTCAAAGCCGGTGCCTGCACTCCAAGTGACTGGGAGGTACTGTGCAGTGCACGTACTTACCTATAGCATTGATATGGCCTAGGTGGTGCTCAAGGGGGTGCCACCCACTGTGGAGCTGGCCCTGCCTTCCCTGCCAGGGAAATAGCCAAGCTCAAAGCACTTTCTGGGTTCCTGGGTATAGACTGTATCTGCAAAGTGTTAGCACCATTATCATAGTTTCACTACCTAGGATGCTGGTCTTTGCCTCCCAGAAATGGGTATGGTTACAGGACATCCCACAATGTTGCTATATGCATTTAGGTTAACATTAGAGGATTAATATATGTCTCAGTGTACAGGTACTGAATGTCCCCAGGGTAAAAGGGGCATAATTATTGCATATCCATAATATTATTATTTATAATTCTACAATATTATAATGTTATAATATTAGCCAGGACGCACCACCGGGGAGGCTTGTGTTATGCTTTACTTGCTGCTAACTGGGGATAATTACTGTGCACTATTATTATTTGTGTTTACATTATTGTTAATTACTTATATTACTTAATTATTTTACCTTTATAATACCCATTATTATAATTAAGGTCATAATTAAATGATTATATCATTAATCATTATAATGATTAATAGTAATACAATCACAATTGTATTACTATTACTATGTATACCGTAATTGTATTAAGTATTACAAGTATTATAGTATTATAGTAAATGTAACACAGGTTAATAATTCAGTAATAAATATAATTAGTAATAAATTAATTCTGTACTGCTAAGAAACCCTGCTGTTCCATACTGCTAAGAAACCTTTTATCTCATCAGAATCAGGATAACTGACGTAGAGCATTAATGCAGTTACTTGCATTATTGTGATATTTTTAAAACACTATAGTAACTACCACTCCTGGTAATGCTGGTGTGCTATTTTCTTCCCTGGGAAATGGCATAATTATATCACATGGTTAATGTTGTTATTGCTGTTGTTGTTGTTTTTATTATCACTAATGTTATTTTATCATCTATCCTAACAATGGACACCAATATACAAATAATGGTATTATCTGTTCCTGCCTGTGAAATGGAGATGATTTTGGAATATTGATAATTTACATTCTATTGATATTATAGTCATAATTAATACCACTACTGAGAATCTTGGCATGCATCTGTAAAATGGACATAATTTTGAGGCATCATTGATACTGTTATTATTTGCATTTATGTTAGTGCTAGAGTCACAATTACTATTAGGAATGAGTATTTCTTGTAAACTATGGAGAAATTCACACCTCAGAGGGTTTTTGTCAGACTTAAGTGACTTTGAACCTGGTACACAGTATTAAGGATAATAATATTAATAATAGGAAAGTTTAACTCCTTACTGTGTATCAGGCACTGCTTTAAGCACTTTACATGCATTGACTCATTTAATTGTCACAACAACCTTATAAGTAAGATAGGTATTATAGATATGCCCGGTTTACATCTGTGCAAACTGGGACTCAGAGAGGTTAAATGTCTTGCCTGAGATTCCACAGCCACTTTGAGTCCATGTTCCATTCTTTTAACCACTACTACTCTCTTGGGTATTAATGGGAATAATTATCACATGTAACTAATAATTTTAGGCAAGTTATTATCTTACTATTATGATGTATCAGACAAGAATGAGGATTTCTTTCTTTTTCATCATAAAACGGTCACAGGCACAGGCAGTGGCTAGTGTTGGAGGTTCTAATGTTAGGGATCCAGGCAGGGGTGGGATGACCAGTATAAAGAGGGGCTGAATCTCTCCCTCCTGATGTTGTCAGGAGACTCATTTAAAGTAGCTCAAGCCAAAAGTACCTGGCAGAGTGTTGGTGCACAATAAATGCTTCTCAAAAATTTGTTAATCCTTCATTATAGCCTTTAGCTCCTAGTAGCCCAGGTAAAAAGCGTGAGCAAATTTTAAAAAGGAGAAATGCAAAGGAAAAATATTATTCCCGGTGCTCAGTAAGTGAGTGTTCTTTTCTCTCTCCATCTGTGGCACCCCCCCTCTCCACTTTATCCACCTGCCCTGCCCTCCCTGCTCAAAGGAAAACTCATCATGTCAACAGTCTATTGTTCATGGCTGTTTATGTAGCCAGTATTTGACATCACACAGTGGTACAAGGCTTCTAGGCTGCATGTGTCCGATATGTACTTGGAAAAGGCCCAGCTCAATTGATGTAGCCTGGAAGACTATGGAGGGAATGGAATGAGTGTCCATTCCCTGGGGCGCTGAAGGGATGAAGGATGATGATGTCTGGGTGAATGAGGAATTGAGAGAAGGAAGAGGGGAGATCTGTTAATGTCAGCAAGAGTTCCCTCTAGGAGTGGTGGGAGGTTGAATGTGAGACTTACCAATAGGATTGGTTAGAAGTCTGCTTAAGAAGCAGCCAGAACCCCAGGTACAACACCCCAACATCAGTTCCACACACTAGTAGAAGGCTGGATAAAAGATCTCTAGAGGGTAAAACAGAAAGGGTGTGATTTACATGGGCATACCTACCCACACCAGGTCACGGTTTCCTGTTAATGATTATTTATCTGCCACTGAGCTTGGGAATTTTACAGAAACTTGGAAAGTAACAAAGCCCAGACTGCCAGCGTTCGGACCATTGGGACAAAGAGCCCCAGATTCAGAACCCCTTCCCTCCACCAGACCATGGAGGCCTAACCATTCATTTCCCTTCCTGCATGACCCCTGGAAAACCAGAGTTAGATGCCAGAGACCCCATTTTCTTGTTGGTCTCTGCTTTGCTTCTGGCTCTGTCCCAAACCACTCCTGAATAAGCCTGCAGTTTTTACCTACTGTATCTCTAGCTCATTAAATGTGACTCAGACAAAGATGTGATCCTGGACACCAGATACGTCCCTAACACATAGGTCTCACCATGCAATTCCAGAGGGGCAAGGAATGCCCCCATTTAAGTGGCTAGGTGGGGAGGAAGTGTTTTCATACTCTTTTTAGGAGACTTGGGAATGGGAGAATCTTAAGTCCCAGAACCCTGAGAGCCCTCCTGACCCATTTCTCCCTCTTTCAGTCCTCACCTTCAGTCACTGTAGCTCAATTTCTGGGGCCCATCAATATCACTAGATATTAAGTTGTTAAGAGATAACCATTGCCAGGGTATGTCTACCATCTTCTCCCTACATCCATCTCCCCAGCCAAAACATAAGCTCCTGGACCCTGCTTTGGCTGAGGGTGTGGGGTAGGTCTTTGGAGCCTGATGTTCCTAGTGAAATCCTAATTCCCTGCCCCCGAAACCCATAAACTCTCTTGTAGTACAATGACCCCCCAAAAGATGCCCCATCCTCATCCTCAGAACCTGCGAATAGGAAGAAATATCACTTATGTGATAATGTTATGTTATACAGCACAGTTGACCATAAAATAGAGAGATTATTCAGATGGACCTGATCTAATCACATGGGGGCTGAAAAGCAGCGTGTTTTCCCCAGCTATAGCAGAAGGGGGAGTCAGAGAAACCTGAAGTGTGAAAAGCACACGATGCAGGATTGCTGGCTTTGAAGATGGAGGGGGCCACTTGAGAAGGAATGACAGCAGCCTCAAGGCACAAAAAGGGGCTCCCAACTGACAGCTAGCTCAGTCCTCCAGTCAGCAAGAACTGGATTCGGCCAGTACCCTGAATGAGCCTCCGTCCAAGAGCCCAGCTCGGGTGCCATTTGACTTTGGCCTTGTGAGACCCTAAGCGGAAAACTGAGGTGAGCCCAGCTGGACCTACAAAACAGTGAGTTAATAAATAGGTGTTGTATTAAGCTGCTAAAAAATGTGTGGTAATCTGTGATGGCAGTGGTAGAAAACTAACATAACTTCTTAATCCCTACCCCTTTTCTTTTCCCTTCACAGATCATTAGGGCCCTGAGGAGGCCTCACACATCAGCTCCTCTCCTTGTCCATCCAGGAGGATGACTGGTTTTGTCCGTAAGGTAATGTCCCCAGTCTCTTGCCCTTGCTGCCTTTGCCCTGGTCAAACTCTTTGCCCTCAGGCCTTCCACACATACATTTCACCCACCGAGTTTCCTCCAACTGTCCTGCCAGGACTGCCCAGCACAGCTGATGCTCTCCTCACCCGAGGGCATCCTGGCCTTCTGGTACTGATGGTTGGCAGACCACAGGGTGTTCTTGTCCTGGGGCACACTGTGCTGACCCTCTCAGCATGGTCTCTGCCCCTCTCCAGGGACCTTGGGGGTTGTGAATATGCAATTCTCAAAAACGCAATAAGGTATACTTTTGTTCGAGCTTAGCCGAGATAGGGTCTCCTGGAAAGGATGTGACAATTCTGTGAATGTGTCCTTCCCAGGTGATCCCACAGCCTCAGGGGCTGCTCCCTGTGACTTCCAGCTGTCCCTGATCCCTCTAGCTCTCTTCAGGTCCCTGTTGTTTCCCCCTTTTCAGGATAGAGAATAAGGAGATGAGGTAGTGGAGGGGGGAGCGCTGTGGCCCTTCCACCCACAGGTGCTGCCCTGCCTCCATTGCCCAACCTCATGCTCCAAAGCCAGTGAAGCATGCTACCTATGGGTGGATGCATGCATGAACCACCCCATCAGCTAAACAATGCCACATGCTTCAGCTGCCTACCCAAGAGGCCTGGGAAATATGACAAGATCCTCATAGATCCCAGTTGTCAGCTTCACACTTGACTAAAGACTCACCAAGACTGGCTCCCTTCGCGATGATGATCATCTTATTATTATTACTATTATTACTTGCGGGACAGCAAACAGCATGAACATCAGCATATTTGCATAGGTTTCCCGTGTCCCTCAACTCCCACAGGAATGACACACAACAGTCCAGGAGGCTGCTGTGCAGCAGAGTCGAGGAACACTGAGCTTGGGGAATCCACCAATTCGCAGCAAGCAGCAAGCCCAGTCTTTACCCTGAGAGAGACTTTACCACATTCCTTAAGGTTGTGTGCTGCAAACACAGCACTGAGAAATGGTCCAGGTAAAGGACCTCAATGCCTTGCATTCTTGGCATCCCCAGCAAGATGTGTGAGAGCATGAGAGTCTCCCCCAACAATTATCCTTCAATAAAATTTCCCCCCCCAAAAAATACCATGACTGACAACACCCCCCACCATTAACAAATCTTCCTCCTCCTCTCAACTCCTCATTCACTTCTTTCTTCTCTCTTTCACCCACTGCCCGCACGCCTGGTGCTATTCCTTTTCCAAATGGTTCTCTCTCTCCTCACTCCAGCCAGGGCATGAACTCTAAGCCAGAGAAGGGGCTGGATTCAGAGAGATCTGGGATTGGACACTGTCACATTGTGAACCCTGTGGAAAGATTTCCCGAAACATGAATCACCTGTGGTGGTGGCAGCCAGGGAGGGGCATTCCCTGTTGCCCCAGCACTAGTCTCCACCCTTCAGCATTCGTATGTGCCAGGCAGACATAAGCAGGTAGGCAGGCCAGGAGAGTGGGGGTAGAGAGTAGAGGGAGCGTGCTCAACAGGGTCTGCCCAGGCCACACTCACACATGCATACACACAGAGGTGCTGACTATTTTAGTTAGCATGGAGCTTAGCAGGCTTGCAGCCTAAATAGGAGCAAATGGGGATATTGGGACCAATGTCCCCAGGTATGCTCCTTAACATATGTTGGAGGCTAGATCACCTTCTTCCACAGACCCCCCAAAATACAGGGCAGTGGAAAGAGACTACCCCTCAAAATACAAACCTAGCCTTATCCTCTGTGCTGCAGAAAGATAGGGAGTGAGGGGACAAAGGGAAGATGAGGAGCAAGCTGGCCTGGGGGGAGCCCTGTTGTTTCTGCCACGTACCATGAGCCCCACCTTCTTCCTGACTTCTGCAAGCCTGTGCTTCAGTTTCCATATCAGCAAAACAGAAATAATATCTGTGCCTACTTCATAGGGTCATTGTGAGGATTTAAAGATGAATATATGTCAGGCACTTAGAACACACAGTACCTAACACCTAGTAAATACTCAATAAGTATTAGTTATGGTTAATAGTAGTGATAATAAATATAATTTGATTTATAACTATAGCAGTGATGATTATTATCAGTAATATAATTTATGATATTGGAAATAATGTTTAATGTTAGAAATGATACTGCATATTATTAGAAATAATATATAATATCAGTAGTGATAATTCAATTCTCACTGGTAACCATAACAACTCATTTTCTTGCTAATCCCCCCTTAAGATGTTATACATTCTTATACTCGTTTGTAATTTCTCCTATTATTATGATGTTTGCATAGTACTTATACAAAAGATTCAAAAGACTCTCTCCCTTTGTTATATATCTCTTTGGATGGGGTCATATTTAGCAAGCTGCATGGAAACTTTTTGTAACAAGGCAGAAGCTGTGGCTATGTCCTTTATGACACTGACTTCAATATAATGAGGTGGCTGGGAATGGGGACCGGAAGTGGACTCGTTTGTATCTGCTGACTTTCAAAGATGCAGCTGACAAAGCTCTTCCCAACTGTGCCTGGAAATCAACTCAATTTATAGGAGGAACAAGCAGAATCCTGCCCCCCCTCCCGCCCCGCAACTTCTATCTATTAGGTCTTGTTCAGTTTGAGAGGCACTGAAAAGCTTCCCAGCCAAAGGGATTTACCTGGGTTTATCTCCTCTGTGTCACATTTTATAGTGTTTGGAATCATGCAGTTTTACTGAATTAGAATGTCTTGCTCCCTAGGAGTAGTGTCAAACTTCCTAACAGAGATATTATATATGAGCACAAATTCCTTAATCTGATTAACCCATTACTCCTTATCATCACCCAGCACAAACCTATTGATAAAATACGACCCTGAATAGTTTTGATTAAGTAGAGATGGGAGTAGGAAAAAGGAAAGAGGTACTTGGCCTTTGGGTGTTCTCTGGCCCTTAGTAAGTCATGTCGTCACCAAAGAGTGGTATGGGGCTTCCCTGGTGGTGAAGTGGTTGAGAATCTGCCTGCCAATGCAGGGGACACGGGTTTGAGCCCTGGTCTGGGAAGATCCCACATGCCGCAGAGCAACTGGGCCCGTGAGCCACAACTACTGAGCCTGCGCATCTGGAGCCTGTGCTCCACAACAGGAGAGGCCGCAATAGTGAGAGGCCCGCGCACCGCGATGAAGAGTGGCCCCCGCTTGCCACAACTAGAGAAAGCCCTCACACAGAAACGAAGACCCAACACAGCCATAAATAAATAAATTAATTAATTAATTTATTAAAAAAAAAGAGTGGTATGACGGTTAGATGGTAGAGGCCAAAGGGCACAACACTTGAGGATATCTGGGTTTGATCCCATTTTATTATCTGTAAAATGGAGATATTAGCTCTACTTACTGTATAGACTTGTTGTAAAGATCCAGGAAGTAGACCTGAAGGGAAGAATCTTTTATTAAATCCTTACCAGGTATCAGGCATCATTGCTAGGTGACTATGATGGTTAATTTTATGACTGGGCCACAGAGTGCCCAGCCATATGGTCAAACATTATTCTGGGTGTGTCTGTGAGGGTGTTTCTGGATAAGATTAACATTTGAATCAGTAGACTGAGAAAAGGAAATTGCCCTCCCTCATGTGGCTAGACCTCATCCAATCTGATGAAGGCCTGAATGGAACTAAAAGGCTGACCTTCCCCTGAGTAAGAGAGAATTTCCCCCTGGCTAATTGCTTTGAGCTGGGACATTGGGTTTTTTCCTGCCTTTAGACTCAAACTGAAACATCAGCTCTTCCTAGGTCAAGCCTGCCGGCAATAGGACTGGAACTTACACCATTGGCTCTCTTGGGTCTCTGCTGACCATAGATCTTGGAACCTGTCAGCCTCCATAATTGCATGAATCAACTCCTTATAATAAATATCTTTATATACATATATAGGGACAGTCTGGGGATAGGTAAGTAGATAGATAGATGATAGATAGATAGATAGATAGATAGATAGATAGATAGATAGATAGATGATAGATAGTCTCTGAGAAGTCCTGACTAATACAGTGACTTACGTGTCTCATTTCATATGCACTAAAACCCTAGCACATAAATATGATTAGTCCCAAAATATAGATGAGGACACTGAAATTCACTGCCATAACTTTTTCATGTCATCATACACATAGAAAATGATAAAATGTGTTTGTTCATTGGGATAAAATGACAAGGTTTCTAGCAGCTTGAAGTAACTGGCCATCCCGGACCTTACTGGCCACCCAAGAGCTGAGGAATCAATGTGCTGGCACCCCTGTAGCTTAGCTATAGCATACTGGTTGGGAAGCTCAGGGTTAAGTACTTGGCCATGGTCACATGTTTGTTGGAGAAGCAGAAGAGGAAAAATGTTAAGAATTTAGGCATTGGAATTAGACATACCTATGTTTGAATTCAGAATCTGCTATTGTTTGTGGCTCTATGACTTTGGGCAATTAGGATAACCTCTCTGTGCCTCTAGTTTTCCCACCTATAAAATGGGGATCATAATAGTACCTTTCTCCTGGGTCATTAGAGAATGAAATGTAAATTATATAAAGCACCCAGCATAGATTTTGGTACCTAGTAAACACTCTATACATACTAATACTACTACTAATAACAATAATAATAAGATAGAAAACAGTATCTTGCTGTTCTTTCACTGCCTTTTCTGAAGACACACATCCCCAGCTTTACAGTTTTGAGATAAAGCTGCCCCCATTTCCATTGGAGGCAAGGCTGTTCTAGAAGCTGCTGTGTTGGTATGTGTATGCATCCAGGGGATGGGATGGGGTGGAACAGTGCTATGCTTTCTCAGTTCTGTCTGCAACTGCCCCAAAGCCATTTTCACATAATTGTGTTTGTTTGTCATCTCCTGTTAAAGTGACTGACCAGTGGATTGACTGAATCAACCAAATCAACCAGGTGCTTTACCATCATTAGCAACAGTCTAAGAGTGTGGTGTTGTAGCTAGAATAAATTCATGAGGAAAATGTCTAAAGGAAAAAAAACAAAACTGACTGAATAAAAGTAATGTTTATCTCCTGAAAATTGTGTGTCAGCCCATAGAGCCGGCTCACAGAGTTAGGGAATCATTCCTTAGGAAGAGGCCCCTTGCGGGGGGCCATCAAAATTGTTGGTCATAAAAGATAAATACTTCCACCTCTTCATCACAGAGTATTGGGCCAACCCTTCCCCACCTCATTATCTCTGAATATGAGAGTTCAAACAGCTATCTCAGTCCTCTAGTCAGTGATCTGGGACGCCTTAATTGTAGGTTCAGACAAGAGGTGAGAGAAGTTGGAACACAAAGCCCAGCTTGCCTAGTTATCTCCTTGAAGAAAGGCAATATCAAATCCCACAGAATAGTAACAATGATAAAGAGAATCGGACTGAAGTAAGGTAATAATTTATAATAAGGCTTGTAACAATTCGATGGCATTTTAAAAATGGTCTTGCAGTGAGTTTGGACTAAGTCTTAATTATAGAAGAGTTGCCAGTCAAATAGAAGATTCCTCTCCACTCCCCATTAACAGCATCACCAAGCAGGCTTCTCTTGTGTAACTGTATAGTCTCAAATCTAGGTCAGCCTGTCTCCATTAATGCGAAGTAGAGATGTTCTTTTTGCTGTTCTGTCAGTCATCCCGGTTCATGTGCTTTCTGATTAATCTGGAATCTGGCAAATTCTCGAAACCATCTCTTCAAGTGTCTAGAATGAGCAGGATGGAGCACAGCTAGCTCCGTGACTAAGAAGCCTTTCCACTTTATTTTTTTCTTTAGCGATTTGCTAGGATTTCACTTTTGGAACTGGGATGGTGTCATCCTTTGATTATTTTCCCAAGTCTTAAAAGTGATAACAAAGGTAAAAACTCCTGGCATTGAAAAATGGAGCTAAGCCTGCATACCTTCCCCCAAATAGCACAGTAGACGTTGCATATGCCAAAAGAAAGGGCCAGCTGCAGACATTAGCCTCTGCCTCTTCCAGGTACATGAGGCTAAATGGGGATTGGTGAGTTGAGCTGTTAAATGCTTTTGGTGGGGAAGGCATTTCAGTTCTCCATTTCTTTATTTTTTGTTCATTCATTCACTGGATCATTTTTCAACAAGCATTTATTGAGCACCCACGTAGCAGACACTAGAGTAGGCCCTGGGGCTATACTGTAAGCAATACATGGTCCTTACTCTCAGGAAGCTTACAGTCTAGTGGGATTATTAAATTAAAAGGTATGGCAATAATGGTATCAATAAATGACACAAAGTGCTTACCACGTGCCAGGCACTATTCTAAGCATTTTACATGTATTAACTCATCTAATCCTCACAACAACACCTTGAGATAGGTTTGATTATTTTTATTTCCCCAATTTTAAACAAAGACACTGAGAGTTAAGTAACCTGCCCAAAGCCACATGGTGGTATGTGTGAGAGCCAATAGTCAAATCTAGGGAGACTGCTCCTGAGGCTATGCATTTAACCATTAAGCAGACTGCCTCTTCAGTGTGATACCATAGACGCAGACGAAAAAGGTGTCATAGGAGCCGCTAAGCCAGATTGGGTGGTCAAGGAGAGCTTCACAGAGGAGGTGACCCTTGAATTAAGTTTTGAAGAAGGAGGAGCCAATAGCTAAATGAATACAGAAGAGAGAACATTCCAAGCAGAGGAAACCACAAGTGTGAGGTCACAGAGGGCTGAAACAATGTGACGTGTTCAGGAAACTACAAGTAGTTCCATATAGCTGGAACATATGGGTAAGTGTCAGGAGAAGGTTCCAGTGAGGTAAATAAGAGACAGATCATAAAAGCACTTTGTATGGTAAGCCAAGAAGTTTGACAATTATCCTGAAAGCTACGTGGAGTCACTGAAGGATCTTTAGAATAGTTTTTTACAACAATCATTCTGGTAGTAGTATTGAGCAAAGACTGGGAGAGGTCAAGACTGGAAGTAGAGATGATTTATGAAATTACCACAGTTCAGGTTAAAAAAAATGTGAACATGGTCGAAAAGAGACTAGTAAAGGATATAAGCAATGCTAAGGAGGTAGAAAGTCTGGCCTTGGAGAATGAAGGAGAGCATGGGGATAGTGGCTCCCAGGTTTCTGCTTGGTTGACAGTAAGACCAAGCTCCCAAAATTTATAGCACAATAAGTGGCACCCAACAAATGTTTTATAATAAATGAAGAATATCTAAATCAAAGAATGAATGAATGGTCAGTGTTTGATATTTAGGGAGTATGAAATATCAATGTCTGGATGTAAGGGGTGAAGGAAAGGAAGGAGTCACGAACGGTCAAAAGTTTCTGGCTCACGTGACTTTCTTCCTTCACTGAGATAGGCAACACGGGAGGAGGAGCAGCTGGGGACAAGGATGAGGAGTTCAAGTTTAAATACATTAAGTTGGAGGTGCCTATAAGACACCCACATGACAGTGATATGTGCAAAGAAGAATACAGATGGACATAGATGTATCATAATAGTAGCTAACCCTAAGTGCATGCTAAGCTCCAGACACTGTTCTAAGTGCTTTGTAATGACTTGTTTAATATTTCTCTAAGTCCCACTATTACTAATAGCTATTACTATTAGTATCCTTATTCACAGATAGCGAATTCAGAAACAGAGAGGTTAAATAACCCATTCAAAGTCACACAGCTTATAAGTGGTAGGGCCAGGATTTAAACCCACACTGTCTGATTCCCAAGACTGAGGTTTTAAGCATTGTGCTATATTGGCAATCCGTAGCAGAGAGAGCACATGAATTAAAAGTACTTAAAGGAGAATGTGGTTAAGCCAGGGAGTCCCTGTTATGTGACCCACTGCAGTAACCCAGCAGAGCTTTTATCATTGCTCTGTTCACTTTGCTTGTTAGCAGATCTCACTTCTGCCACTAGCTGGCATTTAATCGCCTTTTTCCACATTTCTTTGCACAGTATCTAGGGTTGAACTATTGTTTTCTCCAATAATCACACCTGGGGTGACCAACTTGTCCCAGTTTGTTTGGGACTAAAAGGTTTCCCAGAACATGGCACTTCTACTTTGAAAACCAGAACAGTCCTGGGCAAACCAGGACAAATTGGTCACCCTGGACACATTTAACCATAATCAAAAATGGGAAGCTTTGGGATCAGCTCAGGCCACTTCCAATCTTGCCAACACCTCTCTTCCAAAGAAGGATATGAGAACTCCATCAATCACTGCTTCTGAAGCACAGCCTGATTACCGGGCAATCTGCTGCCAGCTAAGGATTGGTGTATTCCAATATAGTACAAGATTTCTGTTTTGTTTTTCAAAAGCACTTAAAATCCTTTTAGATTATTCTTCCCCACCTTTAGCTGTTGACAGGAACAGGTGAATGTCCTCAACTCATTACAAAAAGTGTCTAATTCATCAGTTTCCCTGATACCTTATATAGAGTTTGATATCTTCAGAAGAGTTCTCTTAACTCTCCTCTTTAGACCTTAGGTGGGGCATGGGAGGGGGCTCTTAACCAAATGGCAGGCCTCCAGATAGAGATCAGTGATGTGATGGACAAGCACAAGGAGGAAAGGACCTTAGACCAGTCTCTTCATACCTTGGGCCAAGCCTGACTCTGAACAGTCCCTCCCTTTCCTGAGCCTGAAATGGTCACCATTTTAGGAATGGGGTGTGAGTTGTGCAGACACCTGCAAGACCTAGGGATCCAGAAACGATAAAAGCTCACAGACACCAGGGTAGAAAGCACAGAGGGTCTCTGTTGTGTATTGCACTTGCAGGTTCTGCTAATTCGACATGAAACATGAATGATATATTAGCAGAGATATATCAAAGGTACTAGAAAACATGAATTATCCCCCTACAATATTTGTACATAAAGTAAAATCTTTCAAATTTGCTAGGGAACTCCGGTTAGTGAAGATTAGCTACTGTTCTTATTGGCTATATGGGCAGAGTTGGAAAGAGAATTGGAAGGAACCAAAACCAAAAGCAAGAGCCTTGTCAGCTGATCCTTGCAGCTTCTTTCATTGGGTAAAATTAAGCCCTTAAAAAAGCTGGTGCACATCAGGGGCAAAGGATGCATTTCATTTGAAAAGGGGGAGAAATTCTTTAGAAACCTTTTCTGCAAGGTATAGAGCAGGAGTCAGCAAACTTTTTCTGTAAAGAGACTGATAATAAATTTTTTCAACTTTGTATGCCATACTGTCTGTCAGAAATACTCAACGCTCCCACTTTAATGCGAAAGCAGCCATAGACAGTATATAAACAATTAAGCGTGGCTGTGTTCCAACAGAACTTTTAAAAACAGGCAGTGTGCCAGGTTTGGCCCCTTGGTTATAGTTTGCCTATACCTGATCTAGAGGCTAAAGGAACTCCAAGACAATTGCCTAACTCTACCACCATACACAGCATTAAGCATAGTGTCTACATTTTCATAAGTGTGAGTTTGTAAAAGAGAATTCATTAAGTTTCCCTCATTACGTATTTTAAAAAACATGATAATTCAGTTACATAAAATAATGGATGAAACATTGGTCATATTATCATTCAAAACACAGAAATAATTGTTTAGGGAAATTTGTGTTTATTTTCTCTTCAGAAAATTGTGGCCACTATATATATAAAACATGCCCTGGAATATTTCTGTGCCTGACTTTGAGTGAGTCCTAAATTCCAAAGTTGTCCCTGGCCATACACACACATCGAATAGTCTTATAAAGCAATTGATCTTCATTTCAGCAGCAAAAGAAACATTTTCCATTCTACATTTATGAAGCATTTTCCCACGAATTTGCATTTCTTCCTCACAACAGTCGTGGGTGGTGGACAGAGTACATGGTTATTCCAAGTTACATGGGAATCTGAGGCTCAGAGAAACTATGCAACTTACTCATATCACACGGTAAGGTGAAGCCCCATTCTTGACTTCACAGCCAGTGCTGCTGCCACTGTAGCATAAGTAAGACAACTAAACACTTTATATTATTATATAACTCTAGACTTACAGTATCATCTAACAATGGTGAGTGGACATAAACTGGGTTGAAGAACTAGACATTTATTCTTGAGTTAAGGAAATTTATTCCAATCATGAAACACAGTTCGAGAAGATATGCAGAGATAAACCTGCCGAAGCCTCCTGTAACACAGTTTTCAGGATCAGAGCCCGGAGAGCCACATTATAAGGGAAAGTACCTTATGCCATCCAGTAACTAAATCCCCTTGGAGAGGGTCCAAGGCATACCTATCTTATAACGAACTCTAATTTACGGCAAATAATATTTTAGTGAGATTTCAGTGTCAGATATTTCTGTTGTGGTTTTGCAAGCAATGGGGTCTTAAAAGCTGTCATAAAATGAAGACTTTGACAGATAGGTGATAACAACTAAAAAAGTCACACACAAATTGCCATGTTCCAAGGTTAATATTCATTTTATAATGCAGATTACATTTTCCAATTCCTAACAGTTTGCATTTTTCTTATTTAAAATAAAAACATGTGGTATAGACAAACTGGGTGAACTTTAGCACGAACCACAATAATTTATGAGCAATTATAGAAGCACATGTACACAGTCTCTGAGTAATTTGTCTTTCTGCTTGCTGTCAAACAAATAATTTTTGCATCTTGAATCTGCCTGTAGTAATCGTGCTATGGCACCATCACCTGGAGCAATTTATACTGTACAGTTGTTACACCTATTTGTCATATATCTTGTTACCTAAAATCCAATTTTAAATTCAAGTAAATGAGAAAAACCATAGTAATTTGTTGATGTACTTTCTAAAACAGGCTAGTGACTTAAGTAGCAACTTCTTTTAACTACGCACAGTTCAAAGGGAGCTCAATCTATCAGGTAACAACCAGAGGTTACAATCCAAATGGAGCATTTCAAATAGTTTTATGTCTTGGGCAAGAAGCACAAATTCTCAATTAGATATTCTGTTGAGTTTTCTTTCTTATATGTTTATGAATTAAGTTGGTAGACTTCTCCAGTTTGAAAGCAAAGCAAATGGGAAAACTTGATGCCTTTTTGGTGATCTCAGATAAATCAAAATCAAGTAATCAATCTCAATCAATATCGCTCCATCCCTCCCTCCCTTCCTTCTTCTCTCTTAGATCTATGGCTTATTTGTTAAATTCCAGATGACTAGTTTTGGGGAGGATGAAAGAAGGACAGATGGATAAAGTAGTTTGTGTGTATATATACAAACATATATATAAATACTTGAATATTTCTGTGTGAATATATATATATATGTTCACTTTCTCTGAATATATATATATATATGTGTATATATATTCAGAGAAACTTCAAAACACTTGCACAATTAAAATAGGGAATTAAAGGTATAAAAGCATAAATTAAAATATATATCATATCAAGGCCATTCTCACATTCTTCTCTTGAGTTGTAGTACTTCCCCTAAATGGTGCAGTCATACCGGGATGTGGTATAAACACACTTATACTATTTCGTCACATTGTATAACAGAAATAATGTGGTAGAATGCATCCAGGATGCCAGAACAATTTCTACATCTGCTTGTACTGGGCTGTGGAATGAATGCAGGAACCAATGAGTCATTAAAACAAGCTCACTCAAAATCATCCACGAGAAACCTAGAACTGAATTGCATATTTGTAAATGGACTGCAAAGAAAGTTTAACAGTTCTATGGATCTTCATTGCCAACTTTTGCGGGAAGGGAGGAACACAGGCAACAGAGTTGGTAAAGGCTCTAGAATAATAGCAAATGTTCAAAGCAGCACGGGCCACAGGCTGGATCACTAGGTCAGGCCCTAATAGATTACGTTCTGTGAAAGTAAGTATTTACATTACAAACAACAAGTATGTTGGCTATTTAAACTAGTTCTATGTAATTTTTAACTGACTAACCTTAGGCAAGTCACTTAACCCATGTAGTCTGTTTCCTCTCATGAAAAAATGAGGGGCTTGGGCTCCATGAACTTTAAGGTCTCTTTTAATTCAAAGTCTGTGATTTTATGATGAGGGCAAAATAATCACCTGTCCTCAGGTACTGGGTTAAGCCAAATGTCAGGGAGCATGGCAAGGCTTGCAGAAAGCAGAGTAAACTGCAGTGTATGTGGAATGAAGAGCAGCGATCTGCCCGAAGTACTTCACATGTCAGTCCACAAATGGCTCTTCCACTGTCCAGCCTTGGCACTTAAAATTCCCCTTCTATGACAGTAAGGGCTTTGTGTGAAAGTAATGTGTTTCCAGGAGGCCAATTTGGAAATTTATGAGAGGTGCAACTTTTTAGCCCACTGCCACCAAGTTAGTGCAGACTAGTTTATTCCTAAAGAAAAAGAAGATCCCTGAAGGAATTTGGTACAGGGCAAGGCTAATGCCGTATCTTATTCTCTCATTCTCCCTCCTCCCTTCTTAACATTTTATTTATTTTGGTAGTAAAGGAGGCAGAGAAAGACCTCTAGTAGGAATCTTTAGGAGGAGATGGGGATTTCTCACTTGCTTGGCTTCTCAATCTAAAGGGAATCATGTCAGCACTTGATATTTTTCCCGCCTCCACTCTGGGCCTATATTATCAAAACTTCCCACCAAACTTTAGGCCGTAGAGAAATGGAAGGATACTCCCTCTTACAGAGAGCCTGGAAAAGCCTGGTGTAACTCTTATTAACTTTATAAGTTGGGTAAGTCATTTAATGTCGCTAGAGCTTAGTTTCTTCATCTCCAAAATGGGAAAAAAAAATAATACCTACTTCACAGAGTTGTGGAGAGGTTTAGACAAGATATGTATGTAAAGTGCCCAGTATAATTCTTGGTACACAGTAAGTGCCATAAGTAGTGGAATTTCCTCTCCCACAACCACCAGCCTGGAGCACTGGGTGTTGTGAAGGGAGAGTCCCTCCAGATAGCCAATGGATAGGATCACAGGGGATCTAGAAGCAAGGTGATGAGGGCAAGTAAGGTGGGGAAACACAATGTTGTGAGGGAAAAATATCCTTTAGAAACCCCTTCATGTTGCAGAGAGGTGAAATGACTTGCCCCAGTTTGCACAGTTAGTTAATGGAAGAGATGGAACAAGAGCCCATATCATCTGACTCATTCTAGAGTTCTCTTCCCTAGTCAAACCACCTCCTAAACAGCTACTTTAGCTATTGCATTATACAGCCAAAAGCAGGCAATCACACAGGCTCTCACAATAGTCCCAGTAAGAGATGATGATGGCCTTGACCAGCAAGATAGCAATGGAGGAGATGATGGAATTTGGAATCTATTCTGAGGAACTGGGTGGTAGATTGGATATGGTAGAAATAAAGGAACCAAGAAAAACCCTTAGGTTTTATGCCTGAGTCAAAATGAATGGGATTATCATTTACTGAGAGAAAAGAAGTGACAAGTTGCACATGAGGGAAAGGTGAGAATCAAGAATTCAGTTTTGAATATGTTAGGACTGAGATGCATTACTGAGCGCCTTGTCCAGACTTTGGAAGTAAGTTGTAAAAAGGGGCCTAACCATAGATGAAACTTTTTTGTCAGTCCCCCATAGTTCTGCTCTTTTTTAAACTAGTGCTTGATACTAGCTCCCAAGGAGTCCATATTCATACTTCTCAAACAAAAACCTCTTTTTCAAGAAGGAAGCTAAAACGCGTCCACTCTAAAGATAACTAATTAATAACACCTTGAAATATACCTTATATTTACAGCAAACTTTGTGTTTTAACAATAACAACAATGAAAATCTCTCCCACCCGCTGGTTAATTTGTGAAATGTTACCCATTAAGCACTATCTCTTACTGTTCAATAAGAAATGGTACTTAATTTTTGATTCATAGAAATTCAGTGTTGGAAGATGTACTGGGTACGGTTCAGGGTATCTGTATGCCTGTTCATACACTTTTCTGAAATATATCTTTTGCTGTCCTTAACTCCTATTTTGGTTTCATATGAACCAACCTCCTACCCCCAAAAGCCAAAACTAATTGGACCATTGTGGACACAACACAAAAGCATTCATTCCATAGGCTGGGCAACAACATATGACTTATGAGCTCTGGCTTGAAAAGAGCTTGACCAATCATTTTCTCTCCTGAATTAACTGGAAATTGAGAGGATGAGGCTGATAATTGTGGGGGTTGAGTTAGAAGGTCATGGGAGACTTAGAGCTAGAACCTTAGTGGGCCATGTGTAAGCCAAAGCTACAAGTGGTAGAAAGACAAGAATACTAAGAAGAATACTGCAGATATGTGGAGAGAAGAACAGAAAGAGAGATGGAGGGAGGGAGAAAGGAAAGGGAGGGGGGAAACTGAAGCAGAGAGAGAGAGAATGAACAAAGTAGCTTTGTAATTAGCCAGATCCTGACAAAAAGTAACTTCCAATCTTTATGGCTTCCTGTCCCCATTCCAATTTCCATGAGGCCTGGGTGTGCTGGAGCAGAACCTGTTCTTAGAGTCCTACAAGTCCCTGACATTTCCATGTTATATGGTTTTCAAAAGGCTTTATTTTCACCCTTGATCTAACTTGAAGCCCAAAATAGTGCTAAGATAGAAGGTGATTTAGTTCAACACTCTGGTTTTGTAGATGGTGGGAAAAGAGACCCAGGAAAGTCAAGTACCATGTCTAAGTTCTCATAACACTTAAGGGGCAGACCTGGCACTAGAATGCAGGGCTCTCAAATTTAGCCATAACAGAGAAATTCCTGTAACAATTTCCTCTAATGGGAATTACTGTCAAATACATTAAGTCTTTTCAATATAAATTGTATAAATCTTATCAATATAAATTGTATAAATCTTATCAATTTAAGGTAACATTTATATGTATGTAGAAATCGGCATCAGTATATGAGGGAAAGGTACTTGGGGAAAGAGTCTCAAGGTCAAATAAATATTTTGTTTACAGAGATATTCCATTCCCTGGTTGCTCTATAATATTAGGCTCATAAAGCAAACTGTATTTTTCAGGCAATAGCAAATCTCTTTAGAGATGAGTAGCCATATAGTTCACTTGAATAAAAATATTTTGAAAATGGAAAGAAATGAACGAAATTTTAAACAGTTTACGAAATTAAACAAATGAAATCTGTCATTTCTGCAAACACACTCACTTTTTGGAGTGTAGCTAAAGTATGCAAATGGCATTAAAGCTGCATGAGCTATGAAGCAGAGCCCACACCACAGCCCGGAATGTGAGAATAAATCAATCAACATTTACCAAGCACCCAATGAAACATAAAATACGTGCTTTCATTCAGTAAACACTACCAGAAGAAGAAAATAGACTATGGAAGAAGAAATACTGAAAGTCTCTGTAAGTACCTGAGGTCCAGATGTGATAGTATAGCTAAACTGCAATCCTCATCAGCATAACGGACAGGGAAATATGCCTGTAAGTTAACTGATCCAAGCCCCCTGGGAGAATAAAAGGACACAATCAAGGAAAATGTTTTTAACAACTACTATGGGTCTAGAACTGGACAAGGTAGGATGGGGATCTAAGGAACAAGACATGGTTTCTGTCCTCAAGAGGCTCCTGATTGCTCTCACCATAGAGGTAAAACATACTCAAATTAAAAGCCAGTTGAATAGAAGGCATGCAGTTTATACTGAGTACTCACTAAAAGTACGATCATAAGGTCTCTAGAACTTCAAAGCATGCAAAATCGCTGCCAGCTGGAGTGGGCATTCACTTCATCTTGTTTGAGCATCTATTATGGGCAAGGTGCCTTGCTCCCAGTGCTTTTTCAGGACAAGCCCTCTTACAGGAGGAAGCACTGAAGCTTGAAGGATAGGAACATTTTGATAGATACTTTCCTGGTCATCTGGACTCTAACCCTCCCACTCTCCTCCCTCAGCCCCCACTCGGGGGATGGGGGCAAATTCAGCCTTTCACAAAACCTTATCAAATTTCCTGCCATAATATTTCTCACATCTGCATCCATCTCATCAGTTCTGTTCCCACTGCCATCCTATTGAAAGCCTTCATTAACTCACATCTGAACTCTATTATAACCTCCTAACCAGGCCTCCTCTCTCCAGTCTCTCCTCCCACTAATCTACCCTGCACACAGCTGCCAGATTCATCTTCCTGAAATGCCAATTTCATCATGTCTCTATGCATTTTCTACAGGATACATTTTAAATTCCTTTGCCTGGTATGCAAGACGCCCTACAATCAGAGCCCAAGCTACATTTGCAACCTCATTTTTCCTGCAATAATGTTCTGGTTCAGCCAGGACTACTAACTGTCCCCAAACTTTTCTTACATTTCTATCTCAAGCTTCTGTTTACACATTTTTCCCAATCTTAAATGCCTCCCTCAGGCATTTTTTATTGATATAAATTCTAAATTCCATCTCATTCATAGAGTTTTCCCTGATTACCCTGGCCAACAATGAGAGCTTGCTGCCCTGACTTCAAACGATTCTATTGGCACTTATTTTAACTCTACTTTATTATGGGTGTATTCCTCCTCCCTAACCTCAGCACACAGGTGATGGGGATATGAAATTGGAAAAGGCACCAGGTGGTAAGCACCATGGAGCCAGGAGACCAGTTAGAAATTTATTGTACTCTTGCAAACAAGAGACAATGATGACTGGAAAATCTTTAGGTCCCAGGAATACAAAGGAACTAATGGTGAGATACATTACCAGCAAAAGGATCAGCAGGAGTAGATTGAGGAGATAAGGGAATCAGAAAAAGGAATAACGATGAGTTTTGAGGCTGAATCACACCATTAAAATTTAAAAAGGAGAGTCAAACTGGTTTGGTAAAGAAGGTGATGAGTTTGTCTTAGGCCAGTTGAGCTCCTATCAGGGTATAGTAGATGGTTAAAGAGAAAAGAGCTTGTAAAAGTGATTAGAGCTGGTGATACTGGTTGGAGAGAAAGCTGCATAGAGGTAGTGACTAAAGTCATGATTATAAACGCATTTATAAAGAGCAAGGATGAATGAAGAATGAGAAAACAAGGGGGAACAAGAGAAGAGAATCCAGGGGAGGAGACACAGGAACAATAGAAAGAAACAGGAGAGTTAAATAATCAAAGAGCTTGAACACAACAAAGAAGAAGAAGAAGAAAAAAAAAAAATCAACAACCCTAATTCGCATCCTTAGAAGATCAATAGTAACATCTAAGATACCAGATTTAGGGACCAAAGCCATCGGCATTGGATGTAGGATGCCATAAGTGGTAAGAAAATGAAGGCAATAGGTGTTTGGCACTGAGATTAAGAGAAGAAAAAAAATGGGACAGAAGCAAAAGGGTACAGAAGGGCAAACCAGTAATTTTGGTGTAATGGGGCTCTACCATATCACGTGCGACACTGCTGAGTTGTATGGTTTAGTGATTAAGAGTATACATACTAGTGTCAAACTAGCTGAGTTCATCCCAGGTCTGCCACTTTTAACCCCTGCAAAATTGGACATTTACCCCCCGCTTCATGATTCACTTTCCTCATACATTAATTGGGGATAATGAAAATAAAACCTACTTGATTGGGTTGTTGTCAGAATTAAATAAGGTAATATAGATCATGTGATTAGAATATAAACCGTGTTCAATACATGTTAGCTATATCATAATGGTAGTTCATCGTGATCCAGTTAATACTGGGGTCCTTTGCAGATACCTGCACATTTGCTCAGAAGGCCTCCAACTTGGAAGAATTATTCAAAAATCAACCATGGTGTTAATGCCTGTTGAAAGAGGACTAACATACAGATGTCAAGTTGTCTCAAAGGTCAGCTGACCTAAATAAACAAAACAATTAACTAATTAAATTATATTTTGCTGTTCAGAAATTGAGACATTTTCTAACTAGACTTTTAAATGCCCTTGAATTGTGCCCATGCAAGGTACCTATGAATAGTCAGGATTTTGTATATAATCTCTAACATGTATGATGTTTTAAATGAATTGCAGGATACATAAAATGCCTCATTTAATTTGATTAGAGAATTTAGTAAACAACAAATGAACTAGATGTTGCTATGCAGTGGCTCCTTAGAATAATACTGTATCTAATAATAAAAATGTTCCTTGTTTTTTATGGGCTATAGAGCACATTCAGTGAACTGTGAATAGGATGATAATCAACCAGCTGAAAATTCTATCTTTTGCAAGATGAATTGTATGCACTCATAGTCAGCAGTATATAACTGAACAAATAATATTTCTAGGAGTTAAAATTTGTCATGTAATCATATAGCCCATTTTATAATACTTTGAAATAACATGGGCTCTGGGTACTGTCCCAATTTTGTATTTATCATCTTACCCCCATCCCCAGTAGTCAGTAAAATAGAGGAAGTAGAATTTTCCTTCTAGGTGAATTCTCTCCTGTCCACTATGATAAATCTCCAGACTTTAAAAAACCTTCTACATCATAAATGTTCCCATAGAATGTACACCATTTTGGTTATTGTGATCTCTCTCTCTCTCTCTCTCCCCTCCTCCTCCCTCCCTCCTTCTCCCTCTCCCCCTAATTTTTCTACTAGACTACAGTCTTGATTAACCAGATCACAATTATCACAATTAAGAGAACTCTCAACTCATGATTTGAATACTTAGAAAAAGAAGTGGCAAGTCACATGGAGACCGAAATCATGGCAGTAATTTCATTAAAAATACTTCTAGGGAATGAATGAAGAACTCAGTGCAATTCAGCTCAATCTCCTAAACCATCTCCATCAATGACTATGGACATTGTTCACTGATGGTCAAAGCAGTGGTCCAGACACACTGAGCACCATAGTTGCATTATGAAGTTGCTCAAGGACACTACAAGAGTTGCCATCATTATACAAAGGTTTCTTTCAATTTGATCAACTTTTTATTAAGACAGGAAAGTAAACACAATTTAGAAAGATATCCTAATAATTTGAACTCTAAAGCAAACTTTGAAACAGTGACAAATAATTCTAACAATCTCTTTAGAAATATAATGTGTGTGTGCATATGTGTGTGTGTGTGTGTGTATCCCCTAAAAAATACAGTGATGTTCTCTGTTTCTCCACAGATTTAGGACATTCCTATCACTTGATTCTTTTGCCATTTTCTCACTTTTCAAGACAGGTCAAGGAAATAGTGTGGCAAATGGTTTAAGCTCTGTTTGTCACCCGTGGTGATGTACTTCGACATTTGGTTGCTATATTAGTAATACAAGTGTTGTTTCTAAGTGCATAACCAAAAGGGTAATTTATTAAGATCCATGACAGATTGAGTGCTAAAGCCTGAGCCATTATAGAGGAACCAACCAACAGGAGAAGTGCTTATTAACCTCCATGAAAGACAGACTACTTAGTTCTTTCCCTAAAGGCTGAGGCAGCCTGAGAACTGTCAGCCCAGTCCAGTCTGAGACAGTGTATATCCTTTCTACTGAGGCAGCTGTTCATTTACTCAAAGGAACGAAGATGTTTAACAAGATCAGGAAGTAAAGAAACGTCAAAAAGAATGCATTGCGTAGAGAATGAAAGACACCTGGGGGCCCTTTAAACAAGCAGTTTCCAGCTCCAGTGAAATATTTGAATAGATGGATTTTTAACCCTCAATGGTCCTGGTGAAAACAAATCCAGCTGGGACCGGGCTTGTTATTCAGGACCCTGAAGGTAGAGGCTGCTCCTCCTTGCTATCACTGCCACACTGGCAGAAGAGAGTTAAATGTTGAACGCTGACCCAGTTACCAAGGAGAATAACTAAAATCAAGTCCTGAGGGCACAGTGTGTCTTTTGATCATAGTATTTGGATGTTTTAGGTGCTTTGTTAATTAAATAACATTTGATTTAATTGTGTTTTAAGTGATTTCCCTGCTTGGCTGGTGATTCTATATTGATGTTGAGCCTACTGATACTTGAGCGTCTTCATTTCATATATTTTACTGTGAAGTAAAGGGAAATAGTACAAAAACCTAGATTTTGAAAGGTACATGTGTTAACTGATAAAAATTTAAATTCATGTAAATCTAGGCTTCCCCTTCACCTCATCCAGATACCGTAGGATCTCCTTTCTACAAAGAACAATGTGTTATTATCATTATTAATTAAAATTTCAATTTCAGTTTTAAATAATTACTTAAATGC
The DNA here is from genome assembly GCF_009873245.2 of Balaenoptera musculus. Lineage (NCBI taxonomy): Eukaryota > Metazoa > Chordata > Mammalia > Artiodactyla > Balaenopteridae > Balaenoptera > Balaenoptera musculus. The sequence continues at coordinate 88,550,626 of NC_045806.1, read as the reverse complement.
ATATCTGTTTTGTGATTTACTGTTTGCATAGTGCTTTCATATACATGTCCCCATTTGATCTCCACAACCTTATAAGGTAAGTATCATTATTATTTACCCCCATCTTACAGATGAGGAAACTATAGCACAGAATAGTTAAGGAATATACTCAAGGTCATATATATACCTAGCAAGTGGCAGAGGTTGGACTTGAATCAGACGCTAAGTCCACTGCTCTTTCTTCCCTTTTCCTGCTACTTTTTACAGATTTTGCAGTTTAATTTAAGGCTTTCCATATGTTCCTTTTTCCTGGTCCTCAGGTCCGTCAAGTGAAATTTCACTCTATGGGGATCATGCATATAGATATACCTTAAATAAATGTTTGGTATTTTATTTTATTTTTTATTTTTTTAAATGATTCCATAGATGCTATCACAAAAAAAAAAAATCAAAGAAAAGGGCTTCAGACTAAAAGAACAGTGTGGTTTGTTGTCTTTAAATTCTCTGTCTCTGAGAAGTTGGCTTCATCTTTTCATTCCTCATGAATGCAGTGTTTTGGCTTTCTTTTCTGCTTCACAGACAGAGCCAAAGAGCATGTGTATCTAATGACCTATGAGAATTTCCTTGCTAATCAAGGAAACTTTCTTTAAAGAATGTCTTAGATTCAGGAAGAAACTCAAACCCATTAGTGGGTATGAAATAGCAACTCAGAACTCTCTTTAAGGGGAAATTATAAATCACTGTTTTCCCCACCCTCACAGGATTGTGGAATCCTTTGCACCAAAACAGGTTTCCTAGATTCCAATAAAATGTTAAGTAAATTTAAGAAGAAAATCAGTTTTATGAAATCTATCAGGTGACACATCCATAGCATACTATTTATAAAATCCAAACAGTTTATTTTCAAATAAATTACTTTGTATACTCTCAAACCACTGTTGCTGTTCAGGTGTAAGCTGAAAGTTAAAACATTACATTTTTCATCAGAATTGTAATTTGTAGAGAGTCTTGAGAAGACAGAACGTGTTATAATTTATCATTGACTTTTGATAAGCAAAAAATCCACAATTACTTCATTACATGAGGTTTATAAACATAATAATTCCATGCTTTGATTATTTTGAAGGCAGGAAAAAAGCAACTTCCTCCTTTCCTTGCAACTTTCCTTTAATAATTAGGTTTGTTTACTGATTTAGAGAGTGGGGGTGGCAATGTGTTCCTCCTCCCACCATCATAATGGAACATAGTGGGTATTTGTGTTTCTATAGACGTCTGGAGTCTTAATATTAAAAGTGAATTAACAATTCCACTCCGAGGTACACGCCCAACAGAAATAAAAACATATGTGCACACAAAAATGTGTACATGAACATTCATAGAAGTTTTATTCAAAATAGCCAAAAAGTGGAAACAACCCAAACGTCCATAAGTAGATGAGTAAATAAACAAAATGTGACATATCCATACAATGGAATATTATCACCGTAAAAAGGAATGAAGTTCTGATACATGCTACAACATGGATGAGCTTTGAAAACATTACTCTAAATTGAAAGAAGGCCCCAAATCCACATATATGATTCCATTTGTATGAAATGTTCAGAATAGGCTCAGAGACAGAAAGTAGATTTAGTGGTTGCCGGGGCTGATTTGGAGGGTGGGAAGGGATTGATTGTTCTAAAATGTTCTAAAACTGATTGTGGTAATGGTTGCACAATTCTGTGAATACACTAAAGACCACTGAATTGTACACTTTAAACGGCTAAATTGTGTGGTATGTGAATTATATCTCAATAAATGTGTTATATTAAAAAATAAGTGAATTAGAAGACAGGAAGGGTGGTTTCTGAAGTACAATTTACAAATATAAGATTTGTATTAGCCAGATAAGATAATTTGGAAAATTCTAGATTGCTCATATAGAAGGAGTGGGGGGGAGGGTCCAAGACTCTCCTCCCACCCTCTCATAGACTAGGGCCGTAGAATACTTTCTCAGACTTTCTAATCTTAGTAGAGCAGGAACAGTAAGGGGAAGCTCTATGAAGGACTAGAGGGAAATTCGGAACCAGAATAGGGCATACAATCAGTACCAGAGGGATCAGAACCTGCTTGGACCAGGCCAGCTTAAAGGCAGAGCAGGATATACCTAGTTTTCAGGAAATGGCAGAACACACAGCCCAGAATGAATTTCTTAGGAGTGAGAGGTACTCTAGTCTTAGTAGCAAAGGAGATAACTGACATCAGTGCAGGCTGGATCGCAGTGGTAGACTTGGGCCCCCAAAAGAAAGTCTGTCTCTGACTTCTACAGAGACAAAGAGGAGAACATCCTATACCTCTCAAACACTCAGAAGCATATTAAAAGGAAGTGACCATGCTAGGTGCACCTAGTGAATCTGTTTAGTGTTTGAAATCTGAGTCTGCAGGGCCATCTCTGCAAGCTGGGTGATTCTGAATCTAAGAAAGTTGATCATAACTAATGCTATTCTTCTTTGCAAATAATCTCCACTCTGACAGTCCCTCACCAGTCTGCCTCCTTCTCTGTACTGAACTACTGCAGGAGAATTCTAGGAGTTTTAGGAATGAAAGGGAACAGGGGAAGGTTGAAGTAGGAAAGTGCAGGGTTCTGGCTTTCACTGGAAGTGCTCTGAGTCGTTTCTTTCATTCGACATGTACAAAACAGATAATAATGCAACTCATCAGTTTAATACTTTGGAATTCATAAAGCAGCTTTATATCATAAAGCACTATCTCAATTTAACATCCACAATAGTGACCACTATTAAAAGGACTTAAGAGTTCTGGCTTCAGGAGTCTGGTTTGGTGTTAGAAGAGCAGAAATTAGGTTTCACTTGACCAGGGATTTTCTTATCCTTATTCTCCAAAATAAGATTTGGGTTCAAGAAACACTTATTGAGCATCCTTTCCCGGAAAGGCCCTTTATCAGGTGTTGGAGACACAGAACAAAATAAAACATGGCCCTTGCCTTTAAAGAAGTTCACAGCTCTCCTCTATGGTAAGTATTATGGGGGGTGGGAAAGTATGGGATGCTTTGGGAGAAAAGAGAGGTTCCTGCCTAGCCTGGATTGGTAGAGAAGGTATGTGGATGTAGTCAGTGAAGGAACCCCTGAGCAAAGTCTTAAGAGGTACATAGAAATCATTCAGTCATTCAATCATTCAACCAATATGATTTTAGCAGCTACTATGTTTCAGGTTCTGTGGTAGGCACTGGCCATGGGTAGTTGGCCAAAGAATTAGAATAAGAATGCTCCTGGTATAGGAAACACTGTGAACAAAGACAGGGAGGCTCCAAGCCACAGAGGTCTCATGGAGAAAGCAGAAACCATTCTGTAGGACTAGAAAGGAAAGTGAGAAGATGGTGAGTGATAGTGAAAGATAGATAAGAGGTGCTAGGACCAAGTCCTGAAGGATCTGAACTATGCCAAGCAGCAAAAATTTTATCTCATAAACAAGGGGGAGCCACCAAAGGTTTAAGCAGGTTATGTGAGTTTTAACACCACCACTCTGGCTGCAGAGTAGATGATGAATGTGAGGGATATACACTTGGGAAGCTATTGAAAAAGAACTTGCATAAGGACAGTGGCATGAGGAGATAGATTATACTCTTCTCGAGAAGACCCCATGCACTGGCTCCTTCCTTCCCCCTTGGCACCCAAACTTATCTAACTTTGGCCTCACCCCTTAGAGGTTGACTGATAGTGAGGCTGACCTCTAACAACCTAATTAGTATAGAGGAGTTAATAGCTGAAACTGGTTTAATGTGCAGCCCTCCCAAGTTTTGCATCTGATGTAAGAGCTTGAACTGCCTGTGATTCAAAGGAGTGAAAAGAAAAAAACAAAATGTTTTAGCCCAGAATCTCCCAATATTAATGGTAAATCTTTTGATTTACCTATCATAGGTAGATGGAAAGAAGAACACAGAAAAGTGAAAAGTAACTCAGAAAAAAAACCTGTTGCTAATGATGAAGGATTGGTGTCAGTAAGTGGTTGCTTCCACCAAGGCAAGAAGGAGAAGAAGCCATGTGCACTGGAAAGGTTGGCAGGAGCAAATAGGGAGGCAAAGAAACAGAGGGAAGACAACAGATTCACACACACTCCACACCGTATGTCCAAAGGAGATTCTGCCTGTAATCTCTGGGTACAGGAGGTATACCAAGATAACTAAGTATTTTGTATAAAGGTATCTCTATGCAAAAAAATAGAAAAGTCCCACACACTGGAAATGTCTTCTAAAAGTTACAGATTTAAACAACCCTCACTGAAGCTGCAGAGGGACTGTTTCCTCGGCTCCACCTCCCCTCTCTTCCCGCCTTGTGCCTAATGATGGAAAAAACATAGCATCTAGAAAGGGCCTCTCCAACAAGAAGTGAAAGATGAAATGAATCCAGGTGAATGAAGTGGAAATTGCTGGAAAAATGAACAGGACCAAACTTTATTCCTGTTTAAGTGATGAGGAAAAAAATGAGACACCTGGGAAATAAAGTGCAATAAGATCACCCAGTAGATAAGAATAAAGGTAGTTACATGAGTACTTTATGGCAAAGTCCCCTTCAAAGGTGCAATTTGTCTTATCAAAAGTGTTGTGCACCCATAGGACTATTGGGATACAGATGAAGACTAAGGAGAAAAATCTGAATGTCAAAATCCTTCAGTGATCAGTTCAATTTTTCTTCTTCTTTCTTTTTTTTTCTGAGGTTGGGAGGAAAGAACACATCTGACACATCTGAGAGAAAAAGCAAGCAACTTCAGGGAAAAGAGAATTTGTTCTTCCTCTTATGAACTTAACGATGAAAGCAGTCATTTCTCTTACTTTGTCTGATGTGCTGGGTTGTAAAACAAAGAACCAGTATTTGAGCTTGCATTTGACAGTGTAATAAATGCAATTATAATCATTTGCATATTAAAGGCATTATTATTACTTCGTGGCAAATATTTCCAACAAGATTGAATTGAAAAGAATTCCTCCTCCCAAGTGGGCTACACATGTTTTGTAGGATTTGACATAATCTGAAACCATGCTGTGTCAAACTGTCAATTGCAGAAATTCTCCAAAGCTACCACAGATCTTGTCCTAATCGCTTTTAAGACTCATTTGATGCCACATAATTGAAAATAACCGTTGGTTGTGATGTGTTAATTTTATGCAAGGAAAATAATAGGGTACTGATGTTATACTTTCAGCCAACTACTTTTGGGGGAAAACTGTACAAAATTTTAGTCTCTATGACAGCTCACCTTAGGCTATATAACCCTTTATAATGTCATTTTGGGGCCCTATTTAAACCCAAATATCCTGAAACATGGCATCCAAAATGATGAGATCTAAGGTTTCCTTTCTCTGAGACATAGTAGCTTGCCTTAGGTACTCTACATAAAATTGTAACCTAATTTATCTCGACTTACAAACTTAAGATGGGAAAAGAATCTCTCTCTCTCTCTCTTTCTCTCTTGATCTCTCTGTCTCTACCTTTCTCTTTCTCTCTCTCTCTAACTTACAATATCACTGGTTATTTCACTTGACATCCCTTAAGTGACCTATAAAGATAAACCTCATCATTCAAAGGCTTGCAACACTCTAAGCCTCCTAAGCTAATGTTCACCTATGGGTTTCAAATATTTCTTCCTGTCTATCTGGGGTATTTCAATAAATTACATATAGCCTGTAGCTTAAAATCTTAATGAAAGATGTAGCTTAGACAGAACCCTGGAAAACAAGGTGAAAAGTTAATGAGATATAAATTAGTAACAGCTAAAGCTTTCCCTTAAAGAAAACATTATTGATTTTAAATAACTTACTAATGAAAAAGAATGGCACTCATTTAGGCCTGAGATATATCATAGATTCATTTATAAGAATAAATGAGGATGTGGATCCCAGGGAAGGGGCTTTGCATTCTGGCCGCGTCACTCCCCTGCAACCTCTTTTTAGGCCAATTAGGTTGGAGGATTTTCTAGTTATTGTTTGGGCCCTATGATATCTGATGTCCCCTCTACACCACTTGTACCTTTTTACACACCTACATCCACTTCTCATACCACTAGTATTAATGTATTCCACATTTGGATTTCTTTAAAATGCCTTCCTCTCATGAACATAATTTTATACTACAACCCCACATTAGCATTTGCTATCAAACATATGAAATTGCTCCTTTAATCCTCCAAAGCTTCCACCTAAGCTTAAAAACTCTTCCATAAAGCCTCTTAGGGTGTTAGCATTACATATTAATTTGCACTTTGGGGTAGTCTACTCCATGAGTATTGTATCAATTGGGTTTGCATTTGGCTTTGAGCAGTAACAGAAAACCCAAATTCAGTGGCTGAAACAAATGGGTGGTTTTTTTTTTTCCCTCTCACATAACGAAAACACCAGAGGTAATCAGTTCAGGGCCGGGGACAGCTCCTTCACAATGTCATCAACATTCCAGGTTCATTATATCCTTACACTTTATCCATGATGTTTGATTTTCATCCTTGTACTTGTCATTTCCTGGTCCCAGGATGGCTGCTCTACATCCAGCCTAATAGTGTCTGCACTCTAGTCAAAAAGGGAAGGAAAGCAGGAAGAGGTAGTTCCTAATCTCAGTCTATGTGCCATTCAGCAGGAAATTATCACACAAACCACCATAGCTGCAAGTGAATCTGAGAAGGCAAGTTGCTGTCAACAACAAAATTGGGGTCCTTAAAAAGGTAAAAAGTAGAATGACTATTGAGGTTTCAGTGGCATTTTCTGCTACAGTGTTCTTCAGTATGTTGTGTGACTACAATCTATCCCCTAATTAAGCTATAAACTCTGAGATCAGAGGTCATTAATTAAGTGTATTTCTTTTGTATCTTCTTCCTCCCATTGTCATTCTTGAACCCTTTCATGCCTAATGGTAACTGAATGAAGCAAGTAGGCAGCTCTACCACATGTCCTCTTCTACCACATACCTAGATGACATTTGTCTATGTCAATATGAGATTCATCTATAAAAAGAGAGAGCAAACAATATTTCTCATTTTTAAACAGCTGGGGTAACATTAGTTGATGGTTTGGGGTTTTTTTTCTACCAAATAAATTCCAACCACTTACTTAGCTTTTCAGACCTTCCCCAGCCTTGTCTCTTTCTACCAATCTCTCCTGCTTTAGGTCCCACTGCTCCCTTCCATATTCCATTTCCTTTCTCAAACTGAACTACACACTGTTATGAATTTAATCTGCAAATGACTTATTTTGTGTAATATGCTCAAATGAACAACAAAGAAACAAACAAGCAATGACAACAACAAAAAACCCTGGCACTTGAATTTGTCAGTGTATATACAGTGTCCTCTTAGCATATTCAATATCCAAATTCTTCTATGTCTTCCATAAAACCTTTTCTGATTAGGTGAGATATTGTGAGTATTGGGAGAGGGCACAGGATGAAGTGTCATGCCCCTATAGCTCCTTTCCAGTCTTACCCCTCGTGTATAGTAAGGGTTCTTTTTAGCACAATAGGCAAAGTTACGCACCAAAAATTATCAGTATTAGCAAGAAAGAGTTTTATTTGTCTTTGTACTGATCCAACATCAATAATCCAAGAGCATTTAACCTTATTTCTGTGGAAGTCTAAAAGAACCGGCACGGATCCAGGAAGGATAGTTTCACAGGCTTCCACCATATGGGCTACTAGCATGATGGAGCCAGGACTCTGGGGAGAGGGCAGAGGAGTGGAAATGGGAAGAGGGAAAGTACTCCCAAGTGCTAATTAGAGTCTGACTTTCTATGAGTTACAAAGTCAAGAAATGATGTACACCATCCTGTGGACTCTAAGAATATTCATATTTAGCTACTACTGAAAATGTATGATTTCTATAACAGAATGTACCTTTTTAGACATGGTGGAGTATAACATAGGGTTACATAGGTTAAAAACCTGACATGTACTAGGTTGCCACTCAATAAACATGTTATTCCTGCCCATTGCTTTAGAACAGCACTTCCAATAGAATTTTCTGGGGTGGTAAAAATGTTCTGTATCTGTGCTTTCCAATATAGTAGTGGTTAGCCATATTGAGCACTTGAAATGTAGTTAGTGTAACTAAGGAACTTACTTTTCAGTTGAATTGAATTTTCATTCATTTACATTTAAATAGACACATGTGGTTAGTGGCTATTGCACTGTACAGCACGACTCTAGAATATGTAGAAAGATCCCTTCTTACAGGGCTGTCCACTCTCACTACCTGCCTCAGGCCATCTTGCATTCCTCCCTCTCCATTCATCAAGGTTCTCCTCCTCTGTAAGTCTTCATTCTCCCACTAGAAAGCACACAATGACTCTGATGGATACCACATTCCTAACTTGGTTTACTTGGCAGGGCAGGGGACAGCTCGGGGTGCGGGAGTGACTCTATCCACTATGAGTTTATATAGCTTTATCTCTGCCCAAGATCTCTCCATTCCCAGGCACAGGAAAACCCAGCAGGACATAGTAACTTGGCTCTACTGCCCTCTCACCCATATCGCTCTCGTAAGTTAATTTAGAAGTTGATTTCTCCAGAAAATTTCCCTACCGAATCCTACCCGTTCTCTATTCCTCCTCCTCTAATCTCTTGCTACTCTATTTTCATATGCAGTGTACACAGTGATGCAAGGGGGAGGAGTTAGAAGAAAATAGGTGTTTGTTGTTGTCACAACCTACTTTCAACTAAAATATTGAGATAATACTGTAATTTTCTGACGATGGCTTCAGTTTTTCCAAATAACCTGAATACATGCACCATGAGCAAATTATGATGACACTCTTTTGAGTCAGTTAGTGCATGTAAATAAACACTACACTTGAGCACAGCCACCTTAACGGGTGTCTCACTATAGTCAATCAAATGCTCATTTATTTCATTGCATTTGTTGCACTGCATGTAGCAGAGTGTGACAGAAAACACAGATCACATTTGCACGTGCCTCCGTGAAAGATATTTACTGCACCCATTTGCAACTGCCCAAAAAGGAGGGTTTAAGAGAAACAGACAATAAAGGTCAAAGTAAACAAAATCAGCACTACGGAAAATCTAATATAAGCCTGGGCCTTATAACAGTTGTTGGCTGTAGAAAAATCTATACCACCTCCTGAAGTCAGCTGGATAAACGTGAATGAGCACTATCCTAACGAAATCTCCTTTCAATAAGAAAACAGTAACCTGGATGCATATTCAGGTGCAGTGAGTAATCATCTTGTTAACACTTGAATACATTCGATAATGCACAAAGTCACAAAACACTATCCTCCCTGATGCCCCTGGTTAGTCTTAATTCCATGCTTTATTTGACATACATTGAGCTGATTCCATTAAAGATGATGATACTACTGCCTTCTAGACCCACTGTGGCAATCTCTCTCCCAGGTCTCATTGTGATGGCAATCTTAAGAAAGTGCTAAAGTGTGGAGTTAGTTCCAAATCCACAGCTTGAGTTTTTCGAACCTCTGCTTAAGGTTTCTCTAGAGCAGAACAGTAACTAGTAATTAAAAACCCTAAACCCCTCCTGACACAGTGTGCAAAGGCAGTAGTCTTTGGGAAGATCTGGCCATCTGCATAGAATATCTTCTTGTGGAAGACTATGAAAGGTAAATATTTTCCAAGCTTCCTCTGAAATCCCTAAGCTAGAGCAGTAACACATTATCAACTTTTTGATATTTTAAGTTTATCAAATCATTTTTGAGCATTTGTGTGCCCATCACTATGCAGTTATTAAAGATTACAAATATGATTTAAGGTACAACTCATATCTCCAAAGACCCTAGAGTTTAGTTCTCCACTCTAGTTCTACTATCATGTATTAGTAATGGCAAAAATATTTATTTAGCAATTACCTGTACTATTGCAAAATGAGTCTTTCCATGTAATGCAGTCTGCAAATGGATAATGAAATGCTTGGATGGCATAAAGATTTGCTTTTAAAATTCTACTTTTATTTTAATCTAGATAAACAACCAACTAAATTGGCATTTTGCTAGCCTTTGAAATAAAGAAATGCAAAAACAGTAACATGTGTTTCTAGGAGAGTCCTACAAACACACCAAATCATTTAGTGGCTGCTCTAAGTACTGAACCACCAGTCACCAAATACAGCAGTTAAACTCATGAGATGAACTGAAGTAAAAGCACCGGGAGGAGTCTCCTCATGCTAGTGTATCCCACAGGGTATGGCAAGGCATACTTATTAAATACATTAAATAGTAACGACCATTACCTGGAAATGTTTAATTGTGTTACCCAGGAGATGGCATAGGCAAATAGCACAAATAGTACCAAGCTGGGGTTCCACTTTTTAGCTCTGAATCCAAGTAAGATATGACTTCTCCAAAGCAGCACCCCTCATTTTTTCTGCCCCATGTTGGCCCCAACCAGTAGAACAATTCTGGTACAGAGATTAGAGAGATAACAAATTCCAGTTGGAGAAGCAGGGATATGGCAATTTTACAGTAATTTCTGAAGTTATGGACTTAGAATGAACAGCCTTACAAGAAAATAAAAGGCAGAGATTAGACTCAGTGGAATACATACAAACATAGGGCACACACAAGATCCATACCTGGCCAGGACTAGCACTAGATTCTTTCTGAAAAATAAGTGGAGGCTGACATTAGAATTCATTGTAAAGTCTTGTAAAATGTATATAGTCCTCATTACAGAGTGTGGGGCCTCATAATTATCAATTCTTTATTTTACTGTCCATAAAATCTCTCCTGCCACTCCTCAGATTAAAAACCCTAGTAAATAGTATTAAGTACCTGACCTAGTGAAACCTACTTGGCTATTAGAATCACAGTGTTGATACCTGAGTGGGGAAAACTAAGCAAGCAACTGCTCTTGAATAATCCTTTTTTTTTTCTTTTTTTATGATGTTGGCCAAAGAATTTAGTGTTTAAGTTTTCCTGACAAACTGATTAACAGTTAACACAATACAGGAGGGTGGAAGCTCTCTCAACTTAAAAACCTCTGCTGGCTCTCCCTTGCCTATCAAATCAATTTTGATCTCCTTAACATGGCTCATCTGCCTGTTGTACTGACCTCATCTTTTGCCAAAGACACCCCCACCCGCCAGCTCGTTTCAACACTTCCCACCACACTTTCTTAAAAATGAACTAACACGTTTTCAGCATATATTTTAATTATTTTAAACTATTTATTATTTTACTAGTGATAGAAAGAGGCTCAACAAAGCAAAATATCCTGCCTGAGGTCACCCACCCAGTAAGTGGCAGAGCTGTCATTCCAAAGCCACTCCTCCTTTCCTAAGCCCTCCCCTCCTGTGTCTTGGCTTACATCATTCCCTCTGCCAAAAGGGCTCTCAAACTCACCTGGCAGTGAGCACTTCCTGACTCTCTAATGCCAGCTCAGTCTTCTCTTAGTACTTCTTCATGTCGACCCTGAGACAAAACAAGCCACTGGTCCATTTGTGTACCCAGGGCCCCTTGCCTACTTCTATTAGGGGAAGAGTAAAACCCTCTGTATTTATACCTCTGTTTACTCCAATGCCACACAGCTCTTGAAGGCAGGGCCCTCATGCCCTTGAATAATTCTGTCTATAAGCATACTGAAAAGAGGGACACTGTCCTATTCCTCACTGTATCTCTAGAACTTAGAGCAGTGTCAATCACATAATAGGCAATCAATAAGTATTTGCTGAATGAATGAATGTGCAACACATTATGCTGGTTCAATGACATGGAGTCGGGGGATGGAAGCCCATAGTATGGCTGTGTCTATGTGAAACTACTTTTGCTACAATTTTGATTTAATTGACCAGAAATTTCATTCAAACCATTGGCCAATTCCATCAGAAAAGAGGTTGAATTGAATTTGCTCACTAGATTGATCAGGTAATTAACTAATATGACTGAATCAACTTTGGATTATTATTGCATCACAGGTAAATGTTTACAGTTAATAAAAGCTGTTGGTGGCATCATAAATCATGCAAGTTGAAGAGGTCAATCAGAAAATGGAAATAAAATGCAGTTGGAGATTAACAAGACAGTTTTACAAACACTAGGCAATAATATATCTCACAGAAAAGTGGTAGAATGTCTTATTTTCTGATAAGAATACATTTAAAGGTCTTTCTGTGATGGTGGAATATAAATAAATATATCATTTGAAATTATTTGATCGTTGGTCCTGAGAGAAAATTTATATGAAAGACACTTGGGTTGTATACACACACACATATGCACACACTCTTATACACACACAGGTAGAATTCATTACATAAAATCCTAAAATTAAGAGCCCATAAAATGAGATGGCTATTTGTGTAAATATTGTTTCCACCATACTTAAAATATTAAAGTTGAATTGCCTTAAGTTCCAAGTACATTTAAATATTTGCTTATAACTTGTTATTTCACAAAAGTTAGGAGTAGGACGGAAAAGATACAATGCCAAACTGTTAGAAATCACAGTCTACTGAAGATCAATAAAAATAACATTAAATTTCTCTCTCAAATTATGAAAATCAGTGGGGAAACAAAATTTGATTTAGAGGTTTTATTTACACCCAGTATTTCCAGTAATGTCTTTACTGGGCAAAATTAATTCTACCTCCACTTCAATATCTTAGTATGTTTTTAGATAATTATAGGTATCTTCAGATTTGTAAACTTGTGGATGTTTACAAGAAAAGAAACAATGGTGGTGATTCTGATGCTCGACTAGTGCCAGTGAACTAGGGAGAGCAATGTAACTTCATAGAAACATTTTCATTGAACAAACTTCATCTCCACAAGGAACTCTACACATATCACACTTCTGGCTGATTAAAGTTTCCTATGTTCAGAGCAGCAGTTTTTACTCATTGCTTTTTCCCATATTGATTTCAATTAAGTTTCACCTCTGAGAACCCAAGAAACTTCAGATTGTGCTCTTCTCCCCCTAATGAGTTTGATCAAAATGTCTTCTCTCTGCTATAATCACAATACAGGGAATACAAGAAACAGCATGACCAGTTCTTAGTAAATATTCTGAGAGTTTAATTCTTTCTTTTACATATATGCCTAGTAAAAATTCTTTTCTAGGTTTCCTTGTGGGATAACTTTTTATGAGGGAAGTCATGGGTTTGGGAAAGGAGGAAGGGTAGGAAGCCAGCCAGGCACATCATCCTCCTTCCTTGGCCATCTTCCTGTTGCAGCTGGTTATTCCAAGGCTGGGCAGTCTGCAAAAATATCATGCTGGAATGGACAAATTCATGCTTGTGTTTTCTCCCTGAAACCTATTTTTTTAAAGAACCCTGAATTTTGCATTGATTGTTATTATTATATACACTTACTGACTTTTAAATGCTGAAAATTATCTTAATTGAACCATTTTAAGAAGAGGAAACCTACCCACCATTTTCAATAAAGCATACAAAGGCTAATGACATTTGATAGCATTCTGGTTGGATTTCCAACTGTGATTTCCCTTTGATTAAAATAAATAAAGAAAGAAATGGTGGAGCACCAACTTTGTCACCTAAGCATTGTTAAATCTGACATTTGCAAAACATCTATGCTAATATGACATTTTCCCTTTTTTTCTTGGTACTTTGGTGTGATATGACAATGAACCAAGAGGACTTTCCTTGAAACCTTTGGTATTTCACCAATTGCCACCTGTACATCAGTTGCTTTCAAACTACTGTCATTTTCCTGCCTCCCTGTCATGAATTAAAGGAACAGACTGCATTAAAATTTCAGCATATTCTGCATCCCCTAAACTGTGAGTTGGATAGACCATAGACTGCTTTAAAAGAACTGCAAAGTCCTTTTAGTAAAAAAGACTACTATGGCTATGGTGAAGCAAATTGCTTTTTAGCATGCATACCTACTTGGGCTTTCCCTATTTCTGCCTGGAGATTAGAAATAATTTAGCAACGCATAAATATCCACTCATAAGCAACCATATGCCTCTTTCTGACTGTTGGCTTTCTTTTGCAAATAAAATTCCTGCAACACCACTAACTCTGCAAGTGAACTTTGAAAGACTACTTATTTTCCACGTGATACTCAAGAAATAAATACCTGCTCAATTTGAGGAAATATTATATTAGCATTTGATTGGAAGAACTAATTTATAGGCGAGATTAGCAAATTATGGACTTTGGGCCAAATATGGCCTGCTGCCTTTTTTTTTTGAATTTTTGAATTTTATTTTATTTATTTTTTCATACAGCAGGTTCTTATTAGTTATCCATTTTATACATATTAGTGTATACGTGTCAATACCAATCTCCCAATTCATCACACCACCACCCCCTCCCCGCCGCCCCTTTCCCCCGCCTTGGTGTCCATAGGTTTGTTCTCTACATCTGTGTTTCAATTTCTGCCCTGCAAACCAGTTCATCTGTACCATTTTTCTAGATTCCACATACATGCGTTAATATATGATATTTGTTTTTCTCTATCTGACTTACTTCACTCTGTATGACAGCCTCTAGATTTATCCACATCTCTACAAATGACCCAAATTCGTTCGTTTTTACGGCTGAGTAATATTCCATTGTATATATGTACCACATCTTCTTTATCCATTTGTCTGTCGATGGGCATTTAGGTTGCTTCCATGACCTGGCTAGTGTAAATAGTGCTGCAATAAACATTGGGGTGCATGTGTCTTTTTGAATTATGGTTTTCTCTGGGTATATGCCAAGTAGTGGGATTGCTGGATCATATGGTAATTCTAGTTTTAGTTTTCTAAGGAACCTCCATACTGTTCTCCATAGCGGCTGTATCAATTTACATTCCCACCAACAGTGCAAGAGGGTTCCCTTTTCTCCACACCCTCTCCAGCATTTGTTGTTTGTAGATTTTCTGATGATGCCCATTCTAACTGGTGTGACGTGATACCTCACTGTAGTTCTGATTTGCATTTCTCTAATGATTAGTGATGTTGAGCAGGCTTTCATGTGCTTCTTGGCCATCTGTATGTCCTCTTTGGAGAAATGTCTATTAGGTCTTCTGCCCATTTTTTGATTGTGTTGTTTGTTCTTTTAATATTGAGCTGCATGAGCTGTTTATATATTTTGGAGATTAATCCTTTGTAGGTTGATTCGTTTGCAAATATTTTCTCCCATTCTGAGGGTTGTCTTTTCATCTTGTTTGTAGTTTCCTTTGCTTTGCAAAAGATTTGAAGTTTCATTAGGTCCCACTTGTTTTATTTGTTTTTATTTCCATTACTCTAGGAGGTGGATCAAAAAAGATCTTGCAGTGATTTATGTCAAAGAGTGTTCTTCCTATGTTTTCCTCTAAGAGTTTTATAGTGTCTGGTCCTACATTTAGGTCTCGAATCCATTTTGAGTTTATTTTTGTGTATGGTGTTAGGGAGGGTTCTAATTTCATTCTTTTACATGTAGCTGTCAAGTTTTCCCAGCACCACTTATTGAAGAGACTGTCTTTTCTCCATTGTATATCCTTGCCTCCTTTGTCATAGATTAGTTAACCATAGGTGCGTGGGTTTATTTCTGGGCTTTATATCTTGTTCCATTGATCTATATTTCTGTTTTTGTGCCAGTACCATATTGTCTTGACTACTGTAGCTTTGTACTATAGACTGAAGTCAGGAAGTCTGATTCCTCCAGCTCCGTTTTTTTCCCTCAAGACTGCTTTGGCTATTCGGGGTTTTTGGTACCTCCATACAAATTTTAAGATTTTTTGTTCTAGTTTTGCAAAAAATGCCATTGGTAATTTGATAGGGATTGCATTGAATCTGTAGATTGCTTTGGGTAGTAGAGTCATTTTCACAATATTGATTCTTCCAATCCAAGAACATGGTATATCTCTCCATTTGTTGGTATCATCTTTAATTTCTTTCAGCAGTATCTTATAGTTTTCTGCATACAGGTCTTTTGTCTCCCTAGGTAGGTTTATTCCTAAGTATTTTATTCTTTTTGTTGCAATGGTAAATGGGAGTGTTTCCTTAATTTCTCTTTCAGATTTTTCATCATTAGTGTATAGGAATGCAAGAGATTTCTGGGCATTAATTTTGTATTCTGCAACTTTACCAAATTCATTGATTAGCTCTTGTAGTTTTCTGGTGGCATCTTTAGGATTTTCTTTGTATAGTATCATGTCATCTGCAAACAGTGACAGTTTTATTTCTTCTTTTCCAATTTGGATTCCTTTTATTTCTTTTTCTTCTCTGATTGCCCTGGTTAGGACTTCCAAAACTATGTTCAATAAGGGTGGTGAGAGTTGACATCCTTGTCTTGTTCCAGATCTTAGAGGAAATGCTTTCAGTTCTTCACCATTGAGAACGATGTTTGCTGTGGGTTTGTCGTACATGGCCTTTATTATGTTGAGATAGGTTCCCTTAATGCCCACTTTCTGTAGAGTTTTTATCATAAATGGGTGTTGAATTTTGTCAAAAGCTTTTTCTGCATCTATTGAGATGATCATATGGTTCTTATCCTTCAATTTGTTAATATGGTGTATCACATTGACTGATTTGTGTATACTGAAGAATCCTTGCATCCCTGGGATAAATCCCACTTGATCATGGTGTATGATCCTTTTAATGTGTTGTTGGATTCTGTTTGCTAGTATTTTGTTGAGGATTTTTGCATCTATATTCATCAGTGATATTGGTCTGTAATTTTCTGTTTTTTTGTACTATCTTTGTCTGGTTTTGGTATCAGGGTGATGGTGGCCTCATAGAATGAGTTTGGGAGTGTTCCTTCCTCTGCAATTTTTTGGAAGAGTTTGAGAAGGATGGGTGTTAGCTCTTCTCTAAATGTTTCATAGAATTCACCTGTGAAGCCATCTGGTCCTGGACTTTTGTTTGTTGGAAGATTTTTAATCACAGTTTCAATTTCATTACTTGTGATTGGTCTGTTCATATTTTCTATTTCTTCCTGGTTCAGTCTTGGAAGGTTATACCTTTCTAAGAATTTGTCCATTTCTTCCAGGTTGTCCATTTTATTGGCATAGAGTTGCTTGTAGTAGTCTCTTAGGATGCTTTGTATTTCTGCAGTGTCCGTTGTAACTTCTCCTTTTTCATTTGTAATTTTATTGATTTGAGTCCTTTCCCTCTTTTTCGTGATGAGTCTGGCTAATGGTTTATCAATTTTGTTTATCTTCTCAAAGAACCAGCTTTTAGTTTTATTGATCTTTGCTATTGTTTTCTTTGTTTCTAACTCATTTATTTCTGCTCTAATCTTTATGATTTCTTTCTTTCTACTAACTTTGTGTTTTGTTTGTTCTTCTTTCTCTAGTTCCTTTAGGTGTAAGGTTAGATTATTTATTTGTGATTTTTCTTGTTTCTTGAGGTAGGCTTGTATTACTCTAAACTTCCCTCTTAGAACTGCTTTTGTTGCATCCCATAGGTTTTGGATCATCGTGTTTTCATTGTCATTTGTCTCTAGGTATTTTTTGATTTCCTCTTTGATTTCTTCAGTGATCTCTTGGTTATTTAGTAACATGTTGTTTAGCCTCCATGTGTTTGTATTTTTTACGTTTTTTTCCCTGTAATTGATTTGTAATCTCATAGTGTTGTGGTCAGAAAAGATGCTTGATATGATTTCAATTTTCTTAAATTTACTGAGGCTTGATTTGTGACCCAAGATGTGATCTATCCTGGAGAATGTTCTGTGCCCACTTGAGAAGAAATTGTAATCTGCTGTTTTTGGATGGAATGTCCTATAATTATCAATTAAATCTATCTGGTCTATTGTGTCATTTAAAGCTTGTGTTTCCTTCTTAATTTTCTGTTTGGATGATCTGTCCATTGGTGTAAGTGAGGTGTTAACCTCCCCCACTATTATTGTGTTACACTCAATTTCCGCTTTTACAGCTGTTAACAGTTGCCTTATGTACTGAGGTGCCCCTATGTTGGGTGCATATATATTTATAATTGTTATATCTTCTTCTTGGATTGATCCCTTGATCATTATGTCGTGTCATTCCTTGTCTCTTGTAACATTCTTTATTCTAAAGACTATTTTATCTGATATGAGTATTGCTACTCCAGCTGTCTTTTGATTTCCATTTGCATGGAATATCTTTTTCCATCCCCTCACTTTCAGTCTGAATGTGTCCCTAGGTCTGAAGTGGGTCTCTTGTAGACAGCATATATATGGGTCTTGTTTTGTATCCATTCAGTGAGCCTGTGTCTTTTGGTTGGAGCATTTAATCCATTCACATTTAAGGTAATTATTGATGTGTATTTTCCTATGACCATATTCTTAATTGTTTTGGGTTTGTTTTTGTAGGTCCTTTTCTTCTCTTGTGTTTCCCACTTAGAGAAGTTCCTTTAGCATTTGTTGTAGAGCTGCTTTGGTGATGCTGAATTCTCTTAGCTTTTGCTTGTCTGTAAAGCTTTTGATTTCTCCATCAAATCTAAATGAGATCCTTGCCTGGTAGAGTAATCTTGGTTGTAGGTTCTTCCCTTTCATCACTTCAAGTGTATCATGCCACTCCCTTCTGGCTTGTAGAGTTTCTGCTGAGAAATCAGCTGTTAACCTTATGGGAGTTCCCTTGTATGTTATTTGTCATTTTTCCCTTGCTGCTTTCAATAATTTTTCTTTGTCTTTAATTTTTGCCAATTTGATTACTATGTGTCTCAGTGTGTTTCTCCGTGGGTTTATTCTGTATGGGACTCTCTGTGCTTTCTGGACTTGGGTGGTTGTTTCCTTTCCCATGTTAGAGAAATTTTTGACTATAATCTCTTCAAACATTTTCTCGTGTCCTTTCTCTCTCTCTTCTCCTTCTGGGACCGCTATCATGTGAATGTTGTTGCGTTTAATGTTGTCCCAGAAGTCTCTTAGGCTGTCTTCATTTCTTTTCATTCTTTTTTGTTTATTCTGTTCCTCAGCAGTGAATTCCACCTTTGTGTCTTCCAGGTCACTTATCCGTTCTTCTGCCTCAGTTATTCTGCTATTGATTCCTTCTAGTGTAGTTTTCATTTCAGTTATTGTATTGCTCATCTCTGTTTGTTTGTTCTTTAATTCTTCTAGATTTTTGTTAAACATTTCTTTCATCTTCTCGATCTTTGCCTCCATTCTTTTTCCTATGTCCTGGATCATCTTCACTCTCATTATTCTGATTTCTTTTTCTGGAAGGTTGCCTATCTCCACTTCATTTAGTTGTTTTTCTGGGGTTTTATCTTGTTCCTTCATCTGGTACATAGCCCTCTGCCTTTTCATCTTGTCTATCTTTCTGTGAGTGTGGTTTTTGTTCCACAGGCTGCAGGATTGTAGTTGTTCTTGCTTCTGCTATCTGCCCTCTGGTGGATGAGGCTATCTAAGAGGCTTGTGCAAGGTTTCTGATGGGAGGGACTGGTGGTGGGTAGAGCTGGCTCTTGCTCTGGTGGGCAGAGCTCAGTAAAACTTTAATCCACTTGTCTGCTGATGGGTGGGGCTGGGTTCCCTCCCTGTTAGTTTTTTGGCCTGAGGTGACCCAACACTGGAGCCTACCGGGGCCCTTTGGTGGGGCTAATGGTGGACTCTGGGAGGGTTCACGCCAAGGAGTACTTCCCAGAACTTCTGCTGCCAGTGTCCTTGTCCTCACAGTGAGACACAGCCACCCCCTGCCTCTGCAGGAGACCCTCCAACACCAGCAGGCAGGTCTGGTTCTGTCTCCCATGGGGTCACTGCTCCCTCCCCTGGGTCCCGACATGCACACCACCTTGTGTGTGCCCTCCAAGAGTGGAGTCTCTGCTTCCCCCAGTCCTGTCGAAGTCCTGCACTCAAATCCCGCTAGCCTTCAAAGTCTGATTCTCTATGCGGTCCTCCTCCCATTGCTGGACGCTTAGGTTGGGAAGCCTGATGTGGGGCTTAGAACCCTCACTCCAGTCAGTGGACTTCTGTGGTATAAGTGTTTTCCAGTTTGTGAGTCACCCACCCAGTAGTTATGGGATTTGATTTTATTGTGATTGTGCCCCTCCTACCATCTCATTGTGGCTTCTCTTTTGTCTTTGGACATGGGGTATCCCTTTTGGTGAGTTCCAGTGTCTTCCTGTTGATGACTGTTGAGCAGTTAGTTGTGATTCCTGTGCTCTTGCAAGAGGGAGTGTCCTGCTACCTTTTTTTTGTAATGGTTTATGAGATAAGAATGGTTTTTACAGTTTAATTTAAAATGGTCTTAAAATCAAAAGAATAATAATACTTCATGAAAATTCAAGATTCTGTATCCATAGCCACCGTGGTCATTTTATACACACACACACACACACACACACACACACACACACACATACATATATTATATATTACTGTTTCCGTGCTACAGTAGCAGTTGCGTAGTTGTGATAGAGATGATATGGCCCACAAAGCTAAAATGTTTACTACCTGGCCTTTACAGAATAAAGGTTTCCTTAACCTGGTCTAGAATCATATTTAATTAGGGGAAAACAGTTATAAGTGTTGACCTCTTTCTCCTTAAATAAAGCAGTAAAAATACAGCTCTCAAACACTCAGGCCAAGATAGAATTGAGGATACTTTTCAAAAACAAAAATTTCAATACGGAAAAACAAAACTCTAACCAAAATAACATTTGAGTTCCAGCTCTGCCACTAATTCCCTGTGTGAATTTAGTCACACTACCTTGCCTTTCTTGCCTTTCTTTACATATCTTTAGAACTAAAAGTTTAAATAAAATTATCTCTCTGGTCCTTTTCAGATCTCAGAACCTAAGATTTTCTTCTCTTTTTAAATTTCTTATTTACATAAAAAAGATCATTCACTTTACTAAAGAACTCACCACTGGGTTTCTGTATTTAGTAAGCTCTTCCTTCTTAAAGTACTTGAGTATTTGTGTAAGTGGTCATTCCTTACTAAGTACTTGACTGATAAACAAAGTTGAAGTGAATGCTGTTAGAGATCTGTAAGAAATAAATAACGGCAGCACCTGAAATTATCATGAAAGTCAATGTGAAAAAGGAATTCAAGTAACAGAAATTAGACTTGCAGGTGATTTTTCTGGGATATATCTATCGTGTAACCTATTATTCAACTAAAATTAATTCCATGTTTATGTTAAACTCACATTCTATCTTGGTCCACTGACTAAAGCATGTAGTAGTGTAGATCTTTGGACCAGCAACATGAGTATCCCCTCGGAGCTTGTTAGAAATGAAGAAAGTCAGGCCCCACCCCAGACCTTCTGAGTCAGCATCTGCAGTTTAAGGAGATCCCCAGGTGATTCGTATGCATAGTAAAGTTTGAGAAGCATTGGTGTAGGACAGTACTTCTCAAACCCTGGGCTGTGATACCTCAGAATCACTTGGGGGTGCTAAGTGTGCATATTGCTCAGCCTTGACCCTAGACCTATTGAATCTGAATCTCTTAGATGAGATCTGAAAATCAGTCTCTTTTAAAGCACTCCAGGTGATTATTATGCATAATAACATTTGAGAAGCACTGGAATAGTGGTTAAGAATGTGAATTTTTTTTTAGTGGAACATTCCTAGTTTTCTCACTTAATAGCTCTGTAATATCGTGTTACTTAGCAAATGTGATTCTCAATTTAGTCTTCTATAAAATAGGGATAACAAAAATACCTACCTTATAGGTTTTTGTGAAGATTTAACTAGAGAGTGAATGAGTCTGGCATACAGTAAGCACTCAATACATATTAGCTATTATCATCAGAATTATCATCATTGGGGTTCCCTGGCGGTCCAGTGGTTAAGATGCTGCACTTTCAATGCAGGGGATGAAGGTTTGAACCCTTGTGGGGAACTAAGATCCCACATGCTGCGTGGCCAAGATAAAGAAAAAAAAGAATTATCATCATTGCCACCACTACCACTACTACCATGAGGAGTGGTGAAATGTTAAGCTGAATATGTAGGTGCCTTGTTTCCATACAAATCAACTTGTTCTTTAATCTGCATATACTGGAGAGCCATTGAAGGCTTTTAAGCACAGGCATTACCGAAGCTTTGATGAACTTGGTTTTGGAGGATGGTGAGGGAGTCTAGACCAAAACTGGTCAAGAAGGATCACTTAGTTCTCAATAGGCTTGTGGTGTTCAGTTGCATACTAAGAACTCTACTCCTAGCCATCCTCAGTATGTAGGCTAGATAGTAATTGATGTGGGGCTGAGATATACCTCTTCAGCAATTCCAGAGTTATCAGAGATTTGGAATGGCCCTAGATCTAGAACTCCTGAGGTCTTTCTATTCTGTCAATAAATCAGTCACACTGGTTAAGAGTCAACAGAGGGATGAAGATAAAAATCAAAATTCCAAGAGGAAGCCATAACTTAATGGAGACCAAAAAAATGCACAGAACTAAGCATCATCACAGAAGAGATATAAATGAATTAAATGTCTGGCAGAAATAACAGTACAAAAAAAACTTAAAGGCTCTGAGATTCTTCTATCCTTTCCTTGTCTAGAGTCAGAGCTCTAAAACTTCTACTCCACTATTGTCAAATTATCAGCTGACACTCTTGCTCTGTGAACACACTTGTTGTTTTTTGTTTTTTTTTTTTACTGTGGCTGATATTAGACAAGATCCACGTATGTCCTTAAGGAGCTTACAATTCATGTAAAAAACTAAGGCTGAAATACAAGAAATCACTAGAGGGCAATGGAAGACAGATTAGAAGCAAGTGTTAGAAGAGGTGGCTTAGTCAGGGCAATAGCAGGAAGAGACGTGAGACTTGGAAGATATATAGAATCTGGAGCAGAAGTAAAAAGAGGGTGGGTCAGCAACATTATAAAATGCATGGGGTCAGGAAAACACTATAGGAATGGTTGAATAAATTATGATACACTCACACCTTATAACACTACAAAGTAATTTTAAAAATAATGAGTTAGACTTACCAGCTAACTTAGAGGGATTTCCAAGGTGTACCATTCAATGAGAAGGCAGAATATATAGCATAATCTTACTTGTGTAAAACAAACAAAATCTCTTATGTGTGTGCTTATGTATAGAAAGTTACATATGGATATACACCAGCTTGTGAAAATTGGTTTGAGGGTAGTGGTAGGTAGGTGGCTCTGACAGGAGAGGGTAGTAGAGGGTAATAGGAAGGGGAAAGAGTAAGTAAAAGACATCACACAGTCCAATTTTTGAGCAAGTGATTTAAAAAAACAAAATCCAGAAACTAAGAGTGAGCAATAGGAGATATTTCGCTAAGGTATTTCTTGAAACAAAAAGGAGGGATTTCACTAAAACCTGGTTGGAAGAAACCCAGGGACACAAAAAGGAGGAAGAATTCTGTTAGATCCTTTTCTTAGCCACTGCTGTATAAGTTCCCTAAGCAGAAGAAATCGGGAGTAGAGAGCAGACTGTTGGATATTATTTTGATTTAGTTGCATACAAGTATACATAGCAAATCACAAAGTATTCTCCTCTCTCTCTCTCTCTCTCTCTCTCTCTCTCTCTCTCTCTCTATATATATATATATATATATATATATATAAAATTCCCCCTTTCTCTAAAGGGAATGAAGTCTAGATTAGACTGAATATGTATGTAAGCAGTGCCAGTGCACTCTGGAAGTTGACTGTTTTCTATTTGCAGTTGTTGTTTACTTGTTTAAAATTCTCAATAAAAAATTTGTTTTTGCTTCTTTTTCCAGAATGAAACATTTTAGTTTGAGCTGTCCTTGTGGTATTCTCATGACTTAAAAGTTAACACAGCTATTAAGGCACCAAAGAATGTCTTTTATATAAGAACTATTTAGCTTGATAAAACTTATTTAGAAAGGCTCAAATTTGTTATAAATCTTGAAGGGTTATTTTGGTGGCTTTTTTCCAATCTTTTGTATAATGACTTCTAAAAAGGGTAACATAAAGAGTTCTATCACAGTTTCCCATGAACCAGCTGTGAGACTTTGGACAAGTCACTCTACTCCTCTAAGTGTACAGTTTTTCTTAGTCTAGTTTGGCCTAAAGCTCAAAATATATTAGTTTCTTCCAATTTTAAAAATCTATTGTCCTAAAAAAATCACCACATACAACTTACACTCATGCTCAAACTAAGGTACTAATAGCCCTCAGTCACATAACTTATTCAGGATAAAATGCACACACTTACACATACAATAATAAAAATCTATGATAAACATATTGAACAAATATTTGGTTGACAGTTGTTGGGGGGAAGTAGTTAGCAATACAGTTCTTCCTTTGCTGGAATGAAAAAATCTATTTCCAAGGCTGTCAGTCTTTCAAATATTGAAAGTATTGCTTGGGAAAAATGTTATTGGTTTCTAACTGCTTTATAACTTCACTGATTACCCTGTCCTCATCTGAGATCTACTCAAATGCATCTAGCAATTACATCCCTTTCCTTGCTTGCTCTTTGGTGAGTCTCTATAGCATACATGTAAAAATGGGAGGAAAATCACCAGACTCAAATTTTCAGAAATAAAAAAGGAGGCAAAGATGAAGCTTTAGCTAATGTTCATAGCTTTTTGCTATACTGTAATTAATTTCCAACTCTCAACAACATTTCTGGGCAAAATATCAAAGGTCATAGAGGGAAGGCTTATGCTCATTATTATAATATGGTGATGCCCTTCTGGTAGAACCTTACAGCAATACCTGATCAACTTGGGAAGAATACCGAGTCTCTGGTATTCTGCCTTGCTGTGTTTGTTAATAAGAAAATATTCTGCTGGCATTCAGAGAAAATTAATACACTTGACATCTACGTCACGACATAAACCTTCCCTGCCTAGTCATCTGTAATGAGAACTAAGATGAAAAGAATAGTTTCCACAATTAAAATTTCTGGCCCATTTCAGAAGCATATTAATTCACTTTGATGCACCTGCTACACTCAACTCCAGCCAGTAAGAATAACACTTTCACGTCTTTAACAAATGGCTAGATGGGGAGCTTATTTAATCTTTAGCCAAAAAAAAAAAAAAAAAAAAAAAAGGCATCACAATAAAACAGCATTGATACCACTAGCTTGGAGCTTGTAAAATTTCAGAAAGGAAGCTTGATGAAGTTTGCTTTTCAATATATGCAGGGAGGAAAAAGGAACACACTAAACAAATGAATGGTGGTCATAAGCTTACATAGAGAACATCTAGTGTCAACTATCTAGTGTCAACTATGTAGGAATGTTCACCAGCATGATTCCATGTCCATATTCTCATGATCAATGAATCTTGAGAACTGATTCCCTGTGGAGAGGGGGCAGATCAGGGAGAAAATTGTGGATATAATCTCTATTCTCCAAATGACTTCTTACAGCTTATTCCTTGCTTAAAAGTTCCCAGACACGAGCTAGTAGAGATTAGTGTAGAGATACATACTAGGTCAATAGGTAAGTCTGTCAGCTCCACTTGATGTCATCAAATAAATGAAGCATTTTCATGTGGAAAATAAAGTAAACTTATGTTGTGTGGCTACAGAGGCTTAACTAGGACCAAATACAGAACAATTACAGAGAGGCAGAATTTGAGTCAATATTAGTGAAGAACTTTTCAACAATGGAATATACTGCCTTTAAAAATAACATGCTTGCTGTCATTGCAATGGATACTGTCAAAAGATTTCCTATACTGGGTGGGACCTTGAACTAAATAGTTTCTAAGGTCCTTCTAATTCTGAAATTGTATTTTGTAGGAGTATATTTAACTATTTGAAAGAAATAATTTTAAGTACCTTGTAAATACCTACTGAGAAAAAAAGTAATAAATTATTATTACCTACTTCTTAAATATGATCAAACATTTGGAAACAGTTTTTCTTAGCTTAGTTGGAATTTCTGTGCTTGAGTGAAATAAAATTGAATTCCTGTCACTATAATCACGATTCAGCCAGAATTAGTGAAGAGTTAGCACATGACTTTGAGAAAAATGGATGAGCGTTGAAGAAGCTTGCAGGATTAGAATGATTAAATGACTTTTTAAAACATTAAGCTTTTTTTCCCCAAATTAGCAAGCTTGGTGCCTTATTATACATTCCACACACATTTTTTGAGCAACTTCTGTCTGCCAGGCACTGTGCTAAACTCTGGGAATAGGCAAAGGAAAACAAAACAGAGACAACCCCTTCCCTCTCGGAATTTATAACATTAACCACTATAACTTTAGTGAGGAAATTTATTCATATTTAACAAACAGTATCCACTATTCTAAATGCTTGGACATCAATGACAAGCAGTTGTAAGAGAAAGTAACACAAGCTCTATGTCAGTGGAACAAAGAATATCAAGACTGTCCTCAGGCAAACATATGGCTGTTTAAGGTGTGGGGTGCATAAAAAATTATTCTTTAAGTAAAAATAAGTGAATAAATAAATAAAGCAAGATAATGCATTTAGGAGTCATAAAAACATACTCTGAACATTTTATTCAAAATGTACACACTTGTCACTATAACTAACTTAATGAAAAATCAAGTCTTTCAAAGTAGGTGAGAAAATTCAGAGAGAAATTCAAAGAGGAAAAAAAATAGAAATAGACACACTGTTCAATAAGTTTAAAATATGATTATAAAAATGAGCCTATAAGTAGGCATACATAATGTTTACTTCAAATAAATAAGCTTGTGACTCATATCATCTTGACACTGAGACCTTGTAATCTGAGGTCTATGGATGGGCTTCACAAGTCTATAAATCCCCTGAAAATGTATGTAAAACCATGTGTATATGTGCATTTTTCTTCTGTGGAAAGATTTCACAATTTTCTCCAAATTGTCAAAAATGACCTGGTCTACTCCCCTCCCACCCCCATCCACTGCAAAGTTTAAAAATCACTGTTTTAAAAGTAGCATGGCGAGAGACCCCCAGAAAGGCAACATGGGCTATTGGCAGCATAAAGGCTTTGTAGTACAGGCAGGAATAATGACTAGTTAAGCACTTTAACAAAATGCCAGGGTTGTTATGAGCCAATTTGCAAATGATGGGAAGTCAAGGTTGTGCCTTAAAAAAACTTGAAATTGTCCTGATGATGCCACATTTAGATACATGATTAATAGGAGTGAAGTTGATGAGAATTTTCTGCCTCCAAAAAGAAACTATAAATGATTATAGCACTGAACTAAGCCAGGTTTGAGGCTACTCATCTCTAAATCATCTTGGGAGAGGCCCAGGAACAGATATGTTGATTAGTTATGGAGGGTCTTTGTTTAAAAGCCTGTAGGTTTTGAAGGACTGTAGAGAGGGATAAAATGAGAACTTTGATAAATGTAGCCCTATCTCAAGGTCACACAAGGAAAGAGAAATATTAGTTCACGTGCATTCCAGAATGCATAGCTTTAGCTTTGAATATTTAAACATGTATTTAATAATCCCCTTCCACATTACCACAACTATCAACACTCACAAAGAAATCTCTTTCAGTACTCTCTTTGTTCTGAAAGGTCTGGCAGTATTCATGGTTCTAATTCACCAACTAAATCTCAGATAATGTATCTACCAATTATTCCCATGCATCACTGATCAAACAGAAAGGGGATATGGTTGATCCATTCTTCTTTCCAGTAGTGGGGAATATGTACTCCTGCTTGTGATTTATGGCTTGCATTTGTATGATGACCTGTTGGGGTAAGAATTTGGGATAGATCTAAGCTAACTGGTTCAAAGACTGAATCTTTCACTATGAGGCCATCCTAAGATGGGGCTCCCACCAACTAACCTAAGCTACTTGGAGATTGTCCCAATATTAAAACAAATCCTTAAATATGATCACAAAAATAAAAATTTCCTGACCCCATCCCCTCATCTTTATTTCTCTGGCTCAGCCTCTCATTTTAATTTTTATCTTTTTTTAGAGACCACTGTTTTTCTCCACCAGGATATAAGTACCTTAGGTTTGTAGCAACATGGATGGACCTAGAGATTATCATACTAAGTGAAGTAAGTCAGAAAGAGAAAGACAACTATCATATAATATTGCTTATATGTGGAATCTAAAAAAAGAAAAGACACAAATGAACTTATTTACAAAACAGAAACAGACTCACAGACATATAAAACAAACTTATGGTTACCAAAGGGGAAAGGGGGGAGGAATAAATTAGGAGTCTGGGGTTTAATATACACACTACTATATATAAAATAGATAACCAACAAGGGCCTACTGTATAGCACAGGGAACTATACTCAATATATTATAATAACCTATAATGGAAAAGAAT
The DNA here is from genome assembly GCF_009873245.2 of Balaenoptera musculus. NCBI lineage: Eukaryota > Metazoa > Chordata > Mammalia > Artiodactyla > Balaenopteridae > Balaenoptera > Balaenoptera musculus. The sequence goes on along the minus strand of NC_045806.1, from coordinate 88,522,568 downwards.
CTAAAAAAGAATATATATATGTGCATATGTATAACTGAATCACTTTGTTGTAAAACAGAAACTAACACAACATTGTAAATCAACTATATTTCAATAAAAAAATTTACAAATAAATAACTTCTATTTAAAAAAAAAACATACTTTAGGTGAAGGTGTCTTGGCAGAATCTAATCCTGTATTCTTCCCACTGCACCACAATCAAGTACTATATGGACTTGGGCAAAACAAAAGGAAATTTCTCAAAGTAAATGGCTAACACGTACATTATTTCATTGAAATGAGTGTATGTGTTCCATTGCATTTTTACTTATCAACATGCTCTTTGGAATCTCAGGAAAGCATCATAAATATTTGTCTTTGAACCAACATCCAAATGCTAGACTAATTAACAGGTCCTGAGCACTGTACAGAACAGATAACAGGTTTATTTGCTTATTGTCTGCCTTCCCCCCACTGGAATATTTGCATTATGAGAATACAAACTTCATTTTGTTCACTAACACATCCCCTGAAACTAAGACAATGGTGGGAATGTATTAGATGGTCAACAAAAGTTTCCCCACTGCATAAATGGATGAATATGATTCTTGCCTCTTGTAGATACACTCAAATACATTCTGCTAGGAAATTCCATTTGGATTTTTACTTATAAATAAGATCCTGTGTACAATGTGATGATTTTCACATTAGCAAATTAAGCTCTCTTATTTGATTCAGAAACGGCTACGTCAAGGTCATGCTTCCCCAGAGAGCAATGGGCATTTGCCTGATTATCATCCTCTTTAAACCCTCCAGCCTCTTATGTGAGTTAGTCTGACTTACTCCGTGGATACTGCTTGTCCCTTGTTGTGGTTCAAATTTTATTTAAGGCGTTTTAAAACTGGTGTATATTTTAAACCTTGGGTTTCCAAGCACTCTCCATTACATCACATGAGTGTAATTTCTCTCTTCCTTTTTTATCTTCCAAACCCAAAGAGGAGACATTTAACAACCCCCTCCAAGAAGTTGGGAGTTTAACTAGAGCCGACCCTCTTGTTAGAATTTGTACTGTTTGTTCAGAACAGGACAAAACCATAATCTTCTAAAGTTCACCCTGGTTTCAAGGGTTACCAATTTTTCCCTTGTGGAGTTCTAATAACAGAAGTACATATACTGTTGAAACAGAGACACTCCAAGGACCAGAAATTAAATAGACTATCACAAGATAACCTGGATACAAACAGATGGACAAATGCTGGATCTTTAGCTGCACCATTTGGTGGGGTTTCCTTTAGCCAATTTGAATGTCTCTGAGGATGAGAGCCTTTACACCTGACACATCTGTGTTCCAGATCCCCTGCCTTTAAAATGACTTTCCTGAGTGTTATTGGAAACAACAACATTAAGATAATGGCAAGAATGACAATAAGGCATGCACAAGGGAAGTAAAATAAATGAAATCAATTAGTATTATAAATATTGGTTCCTCATTCACGTCTTTCTTGTCAATTACATACATGCAACATCTTGAGGCTCCAAGTATGAACCATCTTGCTTTGATCAGATAACAAAAACTAGAAAGCAAAAAACATGGGTGCTTCTATTTTGCTATTTTTATCACTGTGTCTTTTTAATGCCACTTAAATTTATAGAACAAAATGAAATTTTTAAAAACTCTCCAATATAATCTACTGCTGTGAAAACTGAAAAACTATTCAGAAAATAAAATAGTGCTTTAAATAAACTCATTTAATAGAAAAGCAGATGCTCCATTTTACTTGATTTAATGGAAAACCACTCAGAGCCCAGTATAAATGAAGACAAAATGTGCATAACTAACAGCTCTATTAAAATGGGCAGTAACAGAATGTATCATTTTGAGGTCAGCTGTCATTCTGTTTGAATGCGTCCCTTAACAGATCACAGAGCAGATGGAAAAGGCCAGTATGACATGACTCTCTGACTTAATTATAGCATTACCAAGACAGCATATGGACTTTGTATGTACTAGATAATTTTTATTCAATGAGTTTATTTGCACATAAATTCCGTGATGTGCCTCATTTGGTTTTACATTACCTTCAATATTTATATTTCACTTTAATTGAATCATTTTTATCTATGGATTAATAGGTCAGGCTGTTCTACCAATTACAGTTGATGCTTGTTGAAGCCCATATAAAAAAGGTATAGAATTTGGATTTATATCTTATTCAAGATTCCTCAATTTAGAACACTATTACTGCTCTGCACACAGCTGTCATTCCTGCAATTAGGGGGGAAGGGTCTTAATGCACTAGGTATTTGACACCTTCTAAGGTACGGGGGAGAGCAGCCATCTTTTGCTTTCAAGAAGCTGATTGGTCTGCCAGACGGTAAAATGCACAGCAGGACAAAAATACACTGAAGAGAACTCAATCAGTTTTGTGGGAAACACATCACCTTACAACCCATCCCAAAGTCAAATCCGTGGGAGCTACTGATCTAATTTATTACAAAAAGGAGTTGGAGAGCTCCGAGATTTTACTGCAAATCTGTCACACACAACTCTGCATGGACACGGTATGCATCACTGGAAAATAATTTAAAACTTCTGCAGACATAGGGGAGTATAGTCTAAGTGCTAAATTTAGGTGACAGCACAGATAAAACAGGAGATGAAATACTGCCCAAAGAAACCAGCCCTTGACTTGGTCAAAGTCAGAATTTAGATCCACAATCCACAATATATCAGCAGCTGTAATTTAACTGGATTCCCAGAAGAGCAATAAAATGGTAGCTCAGGAAGAGGGCAGTAACATCACATACACCAGCTTCGGCTTCCACTCCAAAGTGCTGGATTTTACTCTTGGTCTCTGCTAAAAGGCATATTTAATTTGAACTCAGATAAATATTAAGGCAAAGAGACAAATGGGTAATGCTCTGATTACGAATATTTAAAGGCTATTTCATTTACCTGAAAGCTCTGGAATAACTCAAATCAGAGAGAATATTTATTCTCTTTCATCCTCATAGGCATAAATATTTCTTGAGGTTCTAATCCTTTTCTCCCTCTATATGAACGTGGGAGGAATATATAAATTATGTTATTATTATTAACAATTTATAGATTTATTTATATTATTATTATTAACAATGTATAGATTATGTTATTGTTATTAACAATTTCTCTGTCAGTAAAAACTGGGATAATAATAATATCTACTTTACAGGGTTGTTGTGAAGATTAAATAACAGCATATGTAATATGCTTGACAAAAGCTCTGTAAATGTAGATTTTAATTACTGCAGTAATTTAATGACTATAGTCATCATTATCATCATTGTTACAATAATGTCTGTTTCTGACACATCAATTTGTCTGCAGTATCCAACTAACTCTTTTAGCTTAAAATGCATTGTTCACAGCTGTACATTCTTTTTCTAAACCTTTTCCCCCCAACACTGCTTAGGTGGACACACATGCTGGGAGTGAGTTGATTCATTGACCAGAAAAGCCAATCCAATTCTCTTAAGAATTTGAAAGAAGAGAAACAAGACTAAATAGGTCAGAAGTTACAGTTCAGAAGTTATTGGGCACCAGAAGTGTAAGGTCCAAAACATTTGAGAGCAGAATAGGTAAAGCCCCAGGTGAGCTGGAGATATGGGAAAATAGAAATTAAGAATCAGAATGGTGAAAGCCATTCTGCAAAAGGCAGGATGAAGCAGCAGTGCCGAAAGAAGCAGAGATGACAGATTGTGTGGCTACAGAGAATGAGAATGGATAGATGAGCTGCCTGACAATTTCCAATTCTCTGTGAGACTGGGTTCCATGAGACTCCCTTTACCTTTAAAATGCATTTTCCTTTACTTAGCTGAGCTTGTGACAGTTTCTGTTCCTTGCAATCAAATAGCTTCTAAAGACACAATGACATACCTCAATTTGTATTAAAATTATTCTTGCTTGCTTCATCATTTCTTTTAAACCTGGCCTAAGTTCTCCACCACACGAGACATAGGTGTTCAAGTTGATTTATTGAACTGTGTAAAACACAACAGAACCCTGTTATGACAAGGTTTGTAGCTAAAAACCTTGGCTATATCACAAGTCAAAATGGGTCCTATGAAATGTAACAACTGCACTGAGCTTGGTTTCTCTGCAAGACTGACATCTATAAGGTCTGTCCCCAAGACACTGTCTGGGCTAACCAGTGTATCAGAAGATGTGGCACATATATACAATGGAATATAAACTCAGCCATAAAAAGAAATGAAATTGAGGTATTTGTAGTGAGGTGGATGGACTTACAGTCTGAAATACAGAGTGAAATAAGTCAGAAAGAGAAAAACAAATACCGTATGCTAACACATATATATGGAATCTAAAAAAAAAAGAAAAGGTTCTGATGAACTTAGGGGCAGGACAGGAATAAAGACGCAGACATAGAGAATGGACTTGAGGACATGGGGAGGGGGAAGGGTAAGCTGGGACGAAGTGAGAGAGTAGCATGGACATATATACACTACCAAATGTAAAATAGACAGCTAGTGGGAAGCAGCTGCTTAGCACAGGGAGATCAGCTCGGTACTTTGTGACCACCTAGAGGAGTGGGATAGGGAGGGTGAGAAGGAGACACAAGAGGGAAGGGATATGGGGATATATGTATACATATAGCTGATTCACTTTGTTATATAGCAGAAACTAACACAACGCTGTAAAGCAATTATACTCCAATAAAGATGCTAGAATAATGTACATAGTTGCTGATAACAAAAGAAAAACAGAAACACCAATCCATTTTAATTTTTTGCATCTCATTTTTATTAGGGTTCTGTACCACATTTTTTTGAACTATCACACATGATGGATATTTCCTAATATACTCAAACATCTCTGCTTACAGAGGAATAGCTATCTGTGAGTGAGGTTCCCCATACAGGAATAGTCAGCTGGCACTGAAATGCCAAATCCAGAGAAAAGAAAAGCAATATATTTCAGAAGAACAGAAATTGCATATAAGCCCATGGAGATTTTAATGCTTTTGTAATATGTTTTTCTCTTTCTTTTTTTATCGTTTCTTTATATGGTTAGATTGGTATTCTTTTTACTTTTTCTTTTCTTAAACGTAACCACAGAGCTGTAGTAGTAAAAGGCTGGTCTGCTCAGCCACCTCTTTGGAATAATTTAGTCCTAACACAAATTGGCTTCAATTTACTTGCACATTTGTGAATGGAGTAAGTGTGTTACTCAGTTGGTGTTACCAGCTGCCCCTGAGACAAGAAAACAGGCCAGTAGCTGCCTGGGGCTGTTCTCTCCTCTCAGCTCACCAGTCCCAGTTGCCAGAGGCAATGTGCACTATTGTCTTCCTTCAGTTATTGGGGCTGATGGCCATGACCTTTGGTGAATAACAGATTAACTCCTCATCTGTTGGTTTTTTGGTTCTGGCTCACCAAAGGCCCCATTTAAATTGTTGGATAAGTCCACCTGAAACATTTTCTTCAATCAGTCACAGTACGTATAGATAGACTCTTTTGTTTTCTACAGTGGTGTGAGAACTTAGTCACATTCAACAACTATTTCAGAATTTCCATTTGAATATTTGCTGAGGTTTATGGGTCCAATATTTACTTTAAGGTTGGCAGGCAACAATGAACAGAAAAAGTTGAAAAGCGGAGTTTATATCTGTCTTTACACAGTTCTACAAAGTAGAAAGTGGGTCACTTACTTCATGTGCCTAAGTGATGTTAGTGACCTCAACAACAACAACAACAAACTTTAAACTTTGGCTTGTTTATCCAGTAGTGTGGCTGGGTTACTCTCCATCAGTCCCTCTTGTGAACGGGATAAGTTGGTTGGAATGAATGATACCATCTCAAGACCAGTGCCTATTCAGTCACGTGCTGAGTGCCTAACTGTGTCAACTCTGGGAAAGCAACTTTTCCTTTTTAAGGGTTGAACCCAAAGGGTTGCTACTCTTCCATTAGAATCAAGATGTCAGGAAAAGAATGTTTCTAACGATCCCCCCAGAAAACCCCAAAATCCCCAAACAAAATACTGCATTCTCTCTACTATACCAGTCTCCCCATCCCACCCCTGATCAAACCCACTGGTTTCCCACAAGCAACTGGGCAATCAAGTCTTGACTCTACGATACTGAATCTCTACATTTGTGCTTGACTTATAAGAAAGTGTCATATTCTTTTTAAAAAAAAAATCTTACTTTTAAAACACAAAATGTTCTAAATAGTGATTTTGATGTACAAGATACACCAGAGATACACAGAAATGATGTATGACAGTAAAAAGTTCACCAAATTAGAAGTCCTAAAATGGTTGCAAATAATTGTTTCAAGAAGATGTCATTTTATCAGATCGCTCTTTAGGGAAAAACTTAATTTTTAAAAAAGGAGTTTTCTGAAATATCTTGGCAATTATTCTCTGGACCTAGGTGAAACTGAAGTTGTCCTACAGGTACATTTGTCAGGAATGTTAAGTTAGCCAAGAAAAAACAGGGCTCCAGATAGGGGATGTTTTATGAGCCTGAGAAAGAGTGAAAGGCATTAATGCCATCACTCTACAACTCTAATTTCTCACCAAAAAATCAGTTCTATATTGGAAAATAAAATGTTTTGGCAAAAAAAAGATGTTTAAAAATAATCTTCAAAAGCATACTTAAATTTTAAAAAGATATATTATGCTGTTATTTATGGTAGAGGAAGTGAGGAGAGAGGCTAGGAGAAGAATGTCATTCCCACTTAGCATGAGCTACACAGAGCAGAGCCCAATAGCAGCACACAACAGCATTACTGCTATCCCTAATGAAGCTCCCCAAGGGAATAGCTGTGCTCCTTCAATGTAGATAAGCTTATTTCCCATTTGCTGGTAGTCAGACTCTGGAGAATGCACTGCTAATAGAGCTCTGGGCTCTAAGTAGAGATTTGGTGTCATCCCCACATAATTACAGCCATCTGCCCTTGTACCAATTGCAACAGATGCAAGGTTTGCTCCAAGACGCTTGCCTTTGGTTACCAGTTGTGAGATCTGTGCAGACAGCTTTTTTCTTTTATTTACCTGTTAGGCAGGCTTAGCAATTTTTTCAATGCCACTTCTAATGTAGGCATGAGACCAGTACGGCCCTTTACAGATAATATGATCACTTTAGAGGAAAACAGTAAAGAATGAACCTGCATAATTCCCTCAAGGAATACTTGCTGCTCTTGAGAGCATCTAGAAAGCTAAAAGCAGAATTCATCTCTTTTAACACTTTTATTGGTAGCAATGTTGACTGCAGAGGATGCCTACCTCCGCAAGAGGGTGGGGTGGAGATGTGGGACTTGACCCACACAGAGCTGTGTTGCATTTGAGGGTTTCATGTTCACGAAAAATGCAAGTGGGCACATACATTCAAAAACGTAAACTAATATATACTCTGTGACCTTGTGCTTTTGACTAATAGACTACACACCTTACATTCCCCAAAATGTCTTATTCAAATACTTTTCCATTTACCTTTGTATATAATGCCTTTATGTGAAACATTTTAATTACTGCAGAGAATAGTATAAGTCCAGTTCCAGAGTCTTGTTTTTCTTTTTAACCTATAAAAGCCCTACTTTAATTGTCCAGAAAACCCACAGAAAGTTCAAACAAAAGTTAACTAAGTATCTGCATATATTTGCATATTTGCTTGTGTGATCTTTTTTTTTTTGTGGGGGAGAAGAGCAAGAAAAGAGTATGTAGTCAATCAACATTCTTTTCTTTAAACAAGGCTCTGTGGAAACAAAAAAAGATTTTGGAAAGTCCCTGACAACAGCAATATAGTCACTTTAAAGAAAATTAATAGTTTTCCTAGAGGCAAGTGCTCCTGTAGTTAAATTGTCTATAGACTAATTTAACTTGTCCCAGGCTGCTGGGTAATAGAATTCCTCATGCTTCAGAAAAGGGTGTCCTCTTCACACAGTGGATACAGACAATAAGGTTTGGGGCCAGAATCATTAAAATTTAAACTGTTCCATTTGGCAGAGCCTGAGTTGGTTCACTGTCCCGGGAGGTAGCTCAGTAAAGTACGTAGATGTCAGAGTTGGAAAGCTCTAGACAATTCTGACCAAAGATGAATTCCTCCTATAATAGTTAAACATCATCACTGTCTTAATTTCTTTCTTTTCATGCATGGGAGCATGAAAAAGGAGACCAGCCATTAATTTATGTCATCTAGAGAGAGATTCAGAAAGAATGCATTAACTACCTACCATATAATTTCCTTCTTTGATTCTCAGTTTCAAAACAACAACAACCAAAAAATATGCCCAAGGAAACTTTATAAGTTAATTAGAAGTCAGAAATATTTTCCTGAAGACTGTCGTTGCTTCTTGGGTACTCATTAAAATGTCTCAAAACAACCCATGTTATCTAATATCATTAGCAGATCAAGAAACTTGAAGCATTCTTCAGGGCAGATAATTAACTTATCTAGAGGAATTGTTGTCATTGCGTGTTCTTCCCTGCAAATGGACAATATTACATAACGCTTGGGGTTGATATGAAGCTAAGTCAAGAAAGTAAAAGGGATCCTGCAGACCTGGCTTCTTTATCACAATACAGCATACAGGAGAGAACTAGCCACACTTTCCTTTTTGTCCTCAACCTTCTAGGTATTTTCAGCACGATTAACATCTATTTCCTTCGGGAAAACTGTTGCAAACTACCAGAGAAAAGAGGCTGCTATACCATCTGCAACCTAGACCTCTCCAATGTGATTTTGATTTAGAGAGGTTGCCTCCCACAAATAGAGAAAACAAATAGAAAAAATATGAAAAATGCTGTCAATCACTTCTTATTAAAAGGACTACTACTATGGGCGGGGAGCTTCAAGATGGCAGAAGAGTGAGACGTGGAGATCACCTTCCTCCCCACAAATACATCAGAAATGCATCGACATGTGGAACAACTCCTACAGAACACCTACTGAACGCTGGCACAACACCTCAAACCTCCCAAAAGGCAAGAAACTCCCCACGTACCTGGGTAGGGCAAAAGAAAAAAAGAAAAAACAGAGACAAAAGAATAGGGACTGGGCCTGCACCAGTGGGAGGAAGCTGTGAAGGAGGAAAGGTTTCCACACACTAGGAAGCCCCTTCACAGGCGGAGACTGTGGGTGGCGGAGGCGGGAAGCTTCGGAGCCGCGGAGGAGAGTGCAGCCACAGGGGTGCGGAGGGCAAAGCAGAGAGATTCCCGCACAGAGGATCAGTGCCGACCAGCACTCACCAGCCTGAGAGGCTTGTCTGCTCACCCGCCGGGGCGGGCGGGGGCTGGGAACTGAGGCTCTGGCTTCGGTCGGATCCCAGGGAGAGGACTGGGGTTGGTGGCGTGAACACAGCCTGAAGGGGTGAGTGCACCACAGCTAGCCGGGAGGGAGTCCGGGAAAAAGTCTGGACCTACTGAAGAGGCAAGAGACTTTTTCTTGCCTCTTTGTTTCCTGTTGCGCAAGGAGAGGGGATTCAGAGCGCCGCTTAAAGGAGCTCCAGAGACTGACGTGAGCCGCGGCTATCAGCGCAGACACCAGAGATGGGCATGAGATGCTAAGCCTGTTGCTGCAGCCACCAAGAAGCCTGTGTGTGAGCACAGGTCACTATCCACACCTCCCCTCCCGGAAGCCTGTGCAGCCCGCCACTGCCAGGTCCCGTGATCCAGGGACAACTTCCAAGGGAGAACGCACAGCGTGCCTCAGGCTGGTGCAATGTCACGCCGGTCTCTGCCGCCGCAGGCTCGCCCCGCATTCCGTACCCATCCCTCCCCCCGGCCTGAGTGAGCCAGAGCCCCTGAAGCAGCTGCTCCTTTAACCACGTCCTGTCTGAGCGAAAAACAGACACCCTCAGGAGACCTACATGCAGAGGCGGGTCCAAATCCAAAGCTGAACCCCAGGAGATGTGCGAACAAAGAAGAGAAAGGGAAATCCCTCCCAGCAACCTCAGGAGAAGCGGATTAAATCTCCACAATCAACTTGGTGTATGCTGCATCTGTGGAATACCTGAATAGACAACGAATCATCCCAAATTGAAGAGGTGGACTGTGGGAGCAAAAATATACATATATATTTCCCTTTTTCTCTTTTTGTGAGTGTGTATTGGTATGCTTCTGTGTGTGATTTTGTCTGTATAGCTTTGCTTTTACAATTTGTCCTAGGGTTCTGTCTGTCCATTTTTTTTTTTTTTTTGCTTTTTTTAGTATAGTTTTTAGCACTTGTTATCATTCGTGGAATTGTTTTTTGGTTTGGTTGCTATCTTCTTTCTTTTTTCTTTCTTTCTTTTTTGTATTACTTTAATTTTTTTTTAATAATTGTTTTTTATTTTTTATTTTAATAACTTTATTTTATTTTACTTTATTTTATTTCATTTTATTTTATCTTCTTCTTTCTTTCTTTCTTTTTTTTCTCCCTTTTATTCTGAGCTGTGTGGAGAACAGGCTCTTGGTGCTCCAGACAGGCATCAGGGCTGTGCCTCTGAAGTGGGAGAGCCAAGCTCAGGACACTGGTCCACAAGAGACCTCCCAGCTACACATAATATCAAATGGTGAAAATCTCCCAGAGATCTCCATCTCAACACAAAGACCCAGCTCCACTCAATGATAAGCAAGCTACAGTGCTGGACTCCCTATGCCAAACAACTAGCAAGACAGGAACACAGCCCCATCCATTAGCAGAGGCTGCCTAAAATCATAATAAGGCCACAAACACCCCAAAACACACCACCAGATGTGGACCTGCCCACCAGAAAGGCAAGATCCAGCCTCATCCAGCAGAACAGAGGCACTAGTCCCCTCCACCAGGAAGCCTACACAACCCACTGAAACAACCTTAGTCACTGGGGACAGACACCAAAAACAATGGGAACTATGAACCTGCAGCCTGTGAAAAGGAGACCCCAAACACAGTAAGTTAAGTAAAATGAGAAGACAGAGAAACACACAGCAGATGAAGGAGCAAGGAAAAAACCCACCAGACCTAACAAATGAAGAGGAAATAGGCAGTCTACCTGAAAAAGAATTCAGAATAATGATAGTAAAGGTGACCCAAATCTTGGAAATAGAATGGAGAAAATACAAGAAACGTTTAACAAGGAGCTAGAAGAACTAAAGAGCAAACAAAAAGTGATGAACAACACAATAAATGAAATTAAAAATTCTCTAGAAGGGATCAATAGCAGAATAACTGAGGCAGAAGAACGGATAAGTGAACTGGAAGATAAAATAGTGGAAATAACTACTGCAGAGCAGAATAAAGAAAAAAAATGAAAAGAATTGAGTACAGTCTCAGAGACCTCTGGGACAACATTAAACGCACCAACATTCGAATTATAGGGGTCCCAGAAGAAGAAGAGAAAAAGAAAGGGTCTGAGAAAATATTTGAAGAAATTATACTTGAAAACTTCCCTAATATGGGAAAGGAAATAATTCATCAAGTCCAGGAAACACAGAGAGTCCCATACAGGATAAATCCAAGGAGAAACACGCCAAGGCAAATATTAATCAAACTATGAAAAATTAAATACAAAGAAAAAATACTAAAAGTAGCAAGGGAAAAACAACAAAAAACACATAAGTGAATCCCCATAAGGTTAACAGCTGATATTTCAGCAGAAACTCTGCAAGCCAGAAGGGAGTGGCAGGACATATTTAAAGTGACGAAGGAGAAAACCCTACAACCGATATTACTACCCAGCAAGGATCTCATTCAGATTTGACGGAGAAATTAAAACCTTTACAGACAAGCAAATGCTAAGAGAATTCAGCACCAGCAAACCAGCTTTACAACAAATGCTAAAGGAACTTCTCCAAGCAGGAAACACAAGAGAAGGAAAAGACCTACAATATTAAACACAAAACAATTAAGAAAATGGTAACAGAAACATACATATCGATAATTACCTTAAATGTAAATGGGTTAAATGATCCAACCAAAAGACATAGACTGGCTGAATGGATACAAAAACAAGATCCGCATATATGCTGTCTACAAGAGACCCACTTCAGACCTAGGGACACATACAGACTGAAAGAGAGGGGATGGAAAAAGATATTCCATGCAAATGGAAATCAAAAGAAAGCTGTAGTAACAATTCTCATATCAGACAAAATAGACTTTAAAACAAAGACTATTACAAGAGACAAAGAAGGACACTACATAATGATCAAGGGATCAATCCAAGAAGAAGATATAACAATTGTAAATATTTATGCACCCAACATAGGAGCAACTCAATACATAAGGCAAACACTAACAGACATAAAAGGGGAAATTGACAGTAACACAATCATAGTAGGGGACTTTAACTTTCACCAATGGACAGACCATCCAAAATGAAAATAAAAAAGGAATAAAAAAGGAAACACAAGCTTTAAAGGATACATTAAACAAGATGGATTTAATTGATATTTATAGGACATTCCATCCAAAAACAACAGAATACACATTCTTCTCAAGTGCTCATGGAACATTCTCCAGGATAGATCATATCTTGGGTCACAAATCACGCCTTGGTAAATTTAAGAAAATTGAAATTGTATCAAGTATCTTTTCTGACCACAATGCTATGAGACTAGATATCAATTACAGGAAAAAGTCTGGAAAAAATACGAGCACATGGGGGCTAAACAACACACTACTTAATAACCAAGAGACTACTGAAGAAATCAAAGAGGAAATCAAAAAATACCTAGAAACAAATGACAATGAAAACACGATGACCCAAAACCTATGGGATGCAGCCAAAGCAGTTTTAAGTGGGGAGTTTACAGCAATACAATCCTACCTTAAGAAACAAGAAACAGCTCAAATAAACAACCTAACGTTACACCTAAAGCAATTAGAGAAAGAAGAAAAAGAAACCCCAAAGTTAGTGGAAGGAAAGAAATCATAAAGATCAGATCAGGAATAAATGAAAAAGAAATGAAGGAAAAGATAGAAATGATCAATAAAACTAAAAGCTGGTTCTTTGAGAAGATAAACAAAATTGTTAAACCATTAGCCAGACTCATCAAAAAAAAAAGGGAGAAGACTCAAATCAATAGAATTAGAAGTGAAAAAGGAAAAGTAACAACTGACACTGCAGAAATACAAAGGATCATGAGAGATTACTACAAGCAACTATATGCCAACAAAATGCACAACCTGGAAGAAATGGACAAATTCTTAGAAATGCACAACCTTCCATGACTGAACCAGGAAGTGATAGAAAATATGAACAGACCAATCACAAGCACTGAAACTGAAACTGTGATTAAAAATCTTCCCAAAAAAAGCCTAGGACCAGATGGCTTCACAGGCAAATTCTATCAAACATTTAGAGAAGAGCTAATACCTATCCTTCTCAAACCCTTCCAAAATATAGCAGAGGGAGGAACACTCCCAAACTCATTCTACAAGGCCACCATCACTCTGATACCAAAACCAGACAAAGATGTCACAATGAGAGAAAACTACAGGCCAATATCACTGATGAACATAGATGCAAAAATCCTCAACAAAATACTAGCAAACTGAATCCAACAGCACATTAAAAGGATCACACACCATGATCAAGTGGGGTTTATCCCAGGAATGCAAGGATTCTTCAACATACACAAATCAATCAATGTGATACACCATATTAACAAATTGAAGGAGAAAAACCATACGGTCATCTCAATAAATGCAGAGAAACCTTTTGACAAAATTCAACAGCCATTTATGATAAAAACCCTCCAGAAAGTAGGCATAGAGGGAACTTTCCCCAACATAATAAAGGCCATATATGACAAACCCACAGCCAACTTCATCCTCAATGGTGAAAACCTGAAACCATTTCCACTAAGATCAGGAACAAAACAAGGTTGCCCACTCTCACCACTATTATTCAACATAGTTTTGGAAGTTTTAGCTACAACAATCAGAGAAGAAAAAGAAATAAAAGGAAGCCAAATCAGAAAAGAAGAAGTAAAACTGTCACTGTTTGCAGATGACATGATACTATCCATAGAGAATCCTAAAGATGCTCCCAGAAAACTACTAGAGCTAATCAATGAATTTGGTAAAGTAGCAGGATAAAAAATTAAGGCACAGAAATCTCTTGCATCCCTATACACTACTTATGAAAAATCTGAAAGTGAAATTAATAAAACGTTCTCATTTACCAGTGCAACAAAAAGAATAAAATATCTAGGAATAAACCTACCTAAGGAGACAAAAGAACTGTATGCAGAAAATTATAAGACAGTGATGAAAGAAATTAAAGATGATGCAAATAGATGGAGAGATATACCATGTTCTTGGATTGGAAGAATCAACATTGTGAAAATGACTACACTACCCAAAGCATTCTACAGATTCAATGCAATCCCTATGAAACTACCACTGGCATTTTTCACAGAACTAGAACAAAAAATTTCACAATTAGTATGGAAAGACTAAAGACCCCGAATAGCCAAAGCAATGTTGAGAAAGAAAAATGGAGCTGGAGGAATCAGACTCCCTGACTTCAGATTATACTACAAAGGTACAGTAATCAAGACAGTATGGTACTGGCACAAAAACAGAAATATAGATCAATGAAACAGGATAGAAAACCCAGAGATAAACCCACGCACATATGGTCACCTTATCTTTGATAAAGGAGGCAAGAATATACAGTGGAGAAAAGGCAGCCTCTTCAATAAGTGGTGCTGGGAAAACTGGACAGCTACATGTAAAAGAATGAAATTAGAGCACTCCCTAACACTATACACAAAAATCAAATCAAAATGGATTAAAGACCTAAATGTAAGGCCAGACAATATCAAACTCTTAGAGGAAAACATAGGCAGAACACTGCATGACATAAATCACAGCAAGATCCTTTTTGACCCACCTCCTACAGAAATGGAAATAAAAACACAAATAAACAAATGGGACCTAATGAAACTTAAAAGCTTTTGCACAGCAAAGGAAACCATAAACAAGACGAAAAGACAACCCTCAGTATGGGAGAAAATATTTGCAAATGAAGCAACTGACAAAGGATTAATCTCCAAAATGTACAAGCAGCTCATGCAGCTCAATATCAAAAAAACAAACAACCCAATCCAAAAATGGGCAGAAGACCTAAATAGACATTTCTCCAAAGAAGATATACAGATGCCAACAAATACATGAAAGAGTGCTCAACATCATTAATCATTAGAGAAATGGAAATCAAAACTACAATGAGATATCATCTCACACCGGTCAGAATGGCCATCATCAAAAAATCTACAAACAATAAATGCTGGAGAGGGTGTGGCGAAAAGGGAACCCTCTTGCACTGTTGGTGGGAATGTAAATTGATACAGCCACTATGGAGAACAGTATGGAGGTTCCTTAGAAAACTAAAAATAGAACTACCATACGACCCAGCAATCCCACTACTGGGCATATACCCTGAGAAAACCATAATTCAAAAAGAGTCATGTACCAAAATGTTCATTGCAGCACTATTTACAATAGCCAGGACGTGGAAGCAACCTAAGTGTCCATCAACAGATGAATGGTTAAAGAAGATGTGGCACATATATACAATGGAATATTACTCAGCCATAAAAAGAAACAAAATTGAATTATTTGTAGTGAAGTGGATGGACCTAGAGACTGTCATACAGAGTGAAGTAAGTCAGAAAGTGAAAAATAAATACTGTATGCTAACACATATATATTGAATCTTAAAAAAAAAATTGTCTTGAAGAATCTAGGGGCAAAACGGGAATGAAGACACAGACCTACTAGATAATGGACTTGAGGATATGGGGAGGGGGAAGTGTAAGCTGGGACAAAGTGAGAGAGTGGCATGGACATATATACACTACCAAAGGTAAAATAGATAGCTAGTGGGAAGCAGCTGCATAGCACAGGGAGATCAGCTCGGTGGTTTGTGACCACCTAGAGGGGTGGGATAGGGAGGGTGGGAGGGAGGGAGACGCAAGAGGGAAGAGATATGGGCACATATGTATATGTATAACTGATTCACTTTGTTATAAAGCAGAAATTAACACACCATTGTAAAGCAATTATACTCCAATAAAGATGTTAAAACAAAAAGTGTCATGTGCACTGGGAAAGATGGCTTAACCACAAAAAAAAAAATGGACTACTACTATGGCCAAGAATAAAGTGGAGGATTAAAACTAGTTAAATCCCTGCAATTTTTTTTGCATTCTAGAACAATTTGTTTTTTTTAGAACAATTTTAAATAGAAATATTATCTGTTCTTGTCAACCCTTTCCTGTAAGCTTCTTAATTAGACATAGCAAAGAAGTACAAGTAAGGCAACATTTTGAACTTTTACTGTTTTTAAAAAGACAACAAGAAGTCTCTCAGTATTTTTACATTCCAGGTTGCAATTTGCATTCAAAAAGTGTGTTTCACCTTCTGCCTTTATTCCAGGATAGTGAGTGTTGCCTTGATATGTTTCTAAAGTAAAGTCGCATTCATTTGAGCCAGTGATGCCTTGCAGCCAGTCCCTGCCAAATGCAATTTACTCAGGAACTGCTGAGCCTCTTGACTGGTGCTAGAGATGTTTATCATGAAAGGGGTTCAATGTGTGACTTTTGCATTCACACTCTATTGGAAAAGTTGATGCTGACTTCAGAAATAACCTCAGAGAACAATGGATTCTTTTAGGTCTAAATACTGGCCTATCCAAAATTTCCAGCAAAAGAATCTGTGGTAGAAACTACAAGTTGCCTCCTCAAGGTCCATTCCTCCTTTGTTCCTTACTAAGAGAAACTACATTTCTCAGCTTCCCTTGAAGACGGGGGTGAATAGTAACTTATAAGAAGAAGTTGTCATGAAGGGCTTCTGAGAAAGTTCTTAAGGAGACCGATTTGGATGGGTATAATGGAAAGAACCCTGAAATGAGACTCAGAAGACAAAGGATTTAGTATGGGTCTGGTTATTAATTTGCTGTGTGAACCTGGTGAGTCACTTTACCTTTGTACCCCCATTTACTCACATGTAGAGTGAAACAGTTGAATTACAGAGTCTCTGAGGTCCTTTCCAAATTTAGGTCCCAATGCTTGCTCTCTCTCAGTTGCAAAGTCCCAAGGAGATAAAAACAGAAGCATGAAATGGGTGTGTGTAATTTGTAAGGAGATCTTTATTATATCCTGTTTCTTTACCCTCCAGCAAATTAAAAATCACTCAGTACAGTTTACATTGTTTACACACTTTCACAGTGATATGTGGTTTACATTACATACACACACTTTTAAGAACTTTATCAAGATGTAATTCACATACCATCAATCCCCTCATTTAAAGTGTAAACTTCAGTGGTGTTTATTATATTTACAGAGTTGTAGATCCATCACCACTATCTAAATTTTAGAACAAAAAGTAACTTCATACTCTTTGGCAGTCATATTCCCTCCTTTTCCTAGCCTCTGGCAACCACTAATCTACTTTCCGTGTCTATGGATTTGCCTATTTTGGATATTTCTTCTTAAATAGAACCATACATTGTGTGGTCTTTTGTGACTGGCTTCTTTCATTTATCATAATGTTTTCAAGGTCCGCTTGTGCTATAACTTGAATAAATAATTTATTATTTTTATGGCTAAATAATATTCCATGGTATGGATATACCACAATTTCTTATCCATACATAAGATGATGGACATGTGGGTAATTTCTATTCTTTGGCTATTATGAGCGATGCTGCTATGAACATTTGTGTAAGAGTCATTTTTAACAAGTGTCTACTTATATGCCAGGTATTGTGCTTGGCAAATAAGATAGACACAGTCACTGCCCTCAAGGAACTTACTGTCTAATATGGAGGACAAACATTGAATAAGTAATGAAATGGGTTCTGATTGGGAACAAAGGTAAAGTGCTGGGTTCTACACAAAATACGTAGACTAACCTACCCTGGGTCAAGGGTTGGTTAAGGAAGGTTTCCTGGTGGAAGTGATACTTAAATTATAACCTGAAATGTGAGGAGGGGAGAGAGAAAAAGCATGCATGAAAGCACTGAGAGAGCAAGCTCAGTATGTTTGTAGAGTGAGGAGGGAAGTGCAGTGGGAGAAAGGTAAAAGATGAAGTTGGAGAAAGGTAATGATTTGGGGGCTTTATTCTAAGGGCAATGTAAATCTATTAAGGAGTTTCAAACAAGGACATGAAAGTATTCAATTTACATATGTAAACAATCATTCAGGTAAATGAACTTTGGGTGTGAAGAAGGAGTGCATGTGCTGGATTCAGTTAAGAGACTATTTCAGTGATCTAGCACAGACACAACTGAGGCTTAGACAAGGGTGGTAGCACAGAAGATTAAGAGATTTTAACATAGACAAGATATATTTGGGGACTTCCCTGGTGACACAGTGGTTAAAAATCCACCTGTCAATGCAGGGGACATGGGTTCGATCCCTGGCCTGGGAAGATCCCACATGCCGTGGAGCAACTAAGCCCGTGCGTTACAACTACTGAGCCTGCTTTCTAGAGCCTGCAAGCCACAACTACTGTAGCCTGTATGCCTAGAGCCCATGCTCCACAACAAGAGAAGCCACTACAATGAGAAGCCCGCACACTGCAACGAAGAGTAGCCCCTGCTCGCCGCAACTAGAGAAAGCCCATGCACAGCAATGAAGATCCAATGAAGCAAAAAAAAAAAAAAAAGATATATTTTGGTGTAAATAACAACTGAACTTGCGAATGGATTAGACTGGGGAGGGATGAAGAAGAATATTCTCAAGGGTGAAACCTACATTTCTGGCATAATGGGTGGATGGTCTTACCGTTTATTGAAATGGGAAAAATTAAAGGAGTAGCTGAATGTGTTGCAGAAGAGAGATTAGTTGATAAATTCATCTTGTGACATTTTGAGTTTAAGATACTTGTAGGATATGGACATCCAGATTCAGATGTTGACAAGGCAGTTGGCTATGTGGGTTTTTAGCCCAGGAGAGCTTGGCTAAAGATGAATAGATCTGGGTCACCTTTATGTACAGATGGTAACTGAAGCCTAGGGAGGGTAGACTGGTGTGAAGAAAAGAGGGTATAGATATGACTGATCCTTGAAGACTTCTGTCATATAATTTGTAGATAATGGAAGAGGGGCTTAAATAGGAGTCTGAGAAAGAGCAGCTATAACGGAAACTAGAAGACTGTGTCACAGAAGCACAAGGAAAACACTGTGTCAAAGAGAGACTGGCCAAGTATGGAGAATACTGTTGAAAAGTCACATAAAATGAGGATCCAGACGTGACCATAGGAATTATTGACAATAAGGTCAATGATAAACTTGGCAAAATAAAATTTTGGTGCGATGGTAGAGGATGGGAGAATGGGAAGCAAGTTATGGCTTTTATGTCTTTCTAAATCTTCTCAAAGAAAATGAGTTCTTTTTAAAGAACCAGATTTTAGTTTCATTGATCTATTCTGTTGTTTTTTTTAGATTCTATTTCATTTATTTCTGCTCTGATCTTCATGATTTCTTTCCTTCTACTAACTTTGGGTTTTGTTTGTTCTTCCTTCTCTAGTTCCGTTAGGTGTAAGGTTAGGTTGTTTGAGAATTTTCTTATTTCCAGAGGTGAGCTTGTATCACTATAAACTTCCCTCTTAGAACTGCTTTTGCTGTGTCCCATAGGTTGGACTGTCATGTTTTCATTTTCATTTGTCTCTAGGTATTTTTTTTATTTCCTCTTTGATTTCTTCAGTGATCCACTGGTTGTTTAGTAGTATATTTTTTAGTTTCCATGTTTTTGTGTTCTTTGCAGTTTTATTTTCTTGTAGTTGATTTCTAGTCTCATAGCTTTGTGGTCAGAAAAGATGCTTGATATAGTTTCAATTTTCTTAAATTTACTGAGCCTTGTTTTGTAGCCTAGTATGTGATCTATCCTGGAGAATGTCCCATGGGCACTTGAGAAGAAATTGTATTCTGCTGTTTTCAGATGGAATGCTGTATATATATCAATTAAGTCCATTTGGTCTAGTGTGTCATTTAAGGCCTATATTTCCTTATTGATTTTCTGTCTGGATGATCTGTCCATTGATGTAAGTGGGATGTTAAAGTCCCCTACTATTATTGTGTTACTGTAGATTTCTCCTTTTTTGTCTGTTAATATTTGCCTTATATATTTAGGTTCTTCTATGTGGGGTGCATATATATTTACAATTGTTAGATCTTCTTGGATTTATCCCTTGATCATTATGTAGTGTCCTTCTTTGTCTCTTGTAACAGTCTTTATTTTAAAGTCAAATGCCTTCTGATATAAGTATTGCTACTCTAGCTTTCTTTTGATTTCCATTTGAATGGAATACCTTTTTCCATCCTCTCAAGGGAAATGACCTCATTTAAAGCAGAGACACTTTTGTCTTCTGCTGAATGAAGGAAAGACTGAATAACAGGAAAATTCTTGAAGCCAGCTGCTTTCCATTTTCTAATTCATTTAATATTCTCAGCAACACAGTTGTTAAATGACTCATCCAAGGTCACTCAAATGGTCAAAGTCCTTACCCAAACTCAAATTTTCTGATTTCAAGGCTGGTACTTTCCCTAAAGCCCAATAGCTGCATTCCTTTTTATATCATTCCCAAGGTACCCACTAAGAATAAGTACTCTAAAAATGCTTTGTGAATGGTTTTCTCATTAAGATACTGTGTTAAAAGTAAGATAAAGAATGAACTTTTACAACCGGTCCTAAAATAGGCAGTTTAACACCATCTGGTCTTTAAAATTCTGTATGCTGAAAGCCTAGTGATAAAGAGAAGGAGATAAATGGTGGCAAATAATACCTGTGGTTGGAAATGTTCACTGAGAAAAAAATGGCTTTATATAGTTAGTCTGTATCCTCTTAGACTGGACACCTCTTGAGGGCAGGGGATGCATCTCAGCCTTCTTTCCTGTGCCTAGCACAGTGCTTGGCTCAGAGGGGGGGCACAATAAATGTTTACTGAATCACATGGTACAGTATAAGGAAACAAGTTTTAATTTTCTGATCTTTTCTCCCATATGACAACAACAGTAATTGTTACCATTTACTGCTATTCCAGACACTGTTCTAAGCCATTTCTTCAATTAATCTCACTTTGTATTTAGAAAACTCCTAGGCTGTAGATATTATTATTAGCCCCATTTTATAGATGGAGTAACTGAGGCTCAGAAAGGAAAAATGACTCCTCCATGGCTGTGAAGGTAGCAGATGGAAGAGCCAGGCTTTAATGCAGGCAGAATGACTCCAGAGGCCAAGCTCTTAATCATGAATACTTCCTCTCATCTAAATTTAGCTCTTCTATGTCACATTCTTTATACTTTTCCTATGTGACAGCTGCACTGATAAATGAGCTGGTAACAAATGGTTTGTGCCATTACCTTTCTATATTTCCTTACTCTAGGTATTCTTATATTTCCAAATTTAATAAAAGTCATATACAAATATTTTAAAGAGCAAATGATGGGACTTCCATGTTTTGAGGTCCCTGAAATCTGCACCAAGTAGGAAGCTCTTATTCACTATATCTGTACTGGTCAAATTTCAGTGAACTCATTCTGTCTAGCTGTTCTTAAATCCATGTGCTTTTATTTTGGATCTTCTTGACTACATCTCTTCCACAAATTGGCTATGAATTTTTATGACTATAAAGTTGAGGATAGGTCTTATTTGTTGTTTTTTCCTTGCTGCTTTTAGTATTGTTTCTTTGAATTTACTTTTTGTTAGTTTGATTAATATGTGTCTTAGTGTGTTTCTCCTAGGATTTACCCTATGTGAGACTCTCTGCTCTTTCTGGACTTGGGTGGCTATTTTCTTCTCATGTTAGGGAAGTTTTTGACTATAATCTCTTCAAATATTTTTTCAGACCCTTTCTCTTTCTCTTCTTCTTCTGGAACCCCTGTAATTCGAATGTTGCTGCATATAATATTGTCCCAGAAGTCTCTAAGACTGTCCTCAATTCTTTTCATTCTTTTTTCTTTATTCTGCTCCTTGACAGTTATTTCCACCATTCTATCTTCCAGCTCACTTCTTTGTTATGACTATAAAGTTGAGGATAGGTCTCAAGGAGACCTTACATTCTACTTTGCTCAGGCCATTTCCCTTCTCCTCAATAGAAAGTACAGAATTGGAAGCTGCCCAGAAATGGATCTATACAATCATCATTGTCAAGGTTCCCAAAATACAAGGAGGCTTTAATATTTGTAGCCCCATTCAGAAAACAAACCTTTCTAGGAGGAACTAAATTTGAAAGTCACTGAGACAAGGGAGGAGATAACATGGCTGTATCAAACAAAACTGAACTGCAAGTCAGGAGCTCTAGTTCTGGCCTTAGCTCTATCAGTGAGAGACCACGTAAGCTTGAGAAACTAACTTTCTCTTTCTTGTTCTAGTTTCTTTCTCTGCAGTACTCAAACTAAAATAATGAGTCCAAGTGCCAGTGAAATAAGTCAGAAACACACTATTTGGCATTCTCCTACAGCACAGATAAAGCTCAAGCAGCCCTCACAGCCCCAGGCAAGCACCTTGGTGTAGTAGAGAGAGCATAAGCATTGAAAACAGACACTGGAATTAACTCTGGACTGTGTCACCTCCTAGACGTATGACCCTGGATGAGTCACTTCACCTCAGACTCCTCATATATAAAAAGGGGGTAATAATAGTACTTACCTCACAGAATTGTTGTGAGAATTCAACAACGTAATCTATACAGGGAATCTAGCACCATGACTTACATATAGTAAGCATTCAAAAAACCATTATAATAATTATTAGTAGTAAGAGAGTCTTTATTTTATTCTTACCCCCAAGTCTATATCAATCCAAAGCCTCACATCCTTATCTTATAGAGTCAGTATGATAGTTTCTGTATTTCCCACCTAACAGGGCTAACGTGAAGATAAAAATGCATGCATTCAATCACCAAACTAATAATTACTGAACACTGAGCAAGCCCCTGAAAATATAGCTGTAAACAAGGCAGCCAAAGCCCTTGCTCTCTTGGAGCTTTGAGTAAAGTTAGAGGAAACAGAAAATAAATATATAAATGAAGAATTGAGATCATTTCAAGGAATGAAAAGTGCTAGAGTGTGGCAGGATCCATCCAGGCTTTGAAGTATGAAGATTAAATCACCACAACAGTGTCTGTGGTCAACATTCAATAACATTTATCACAACCTTTTATTATTGCATTTATTTACTGGCATATTTGTCAATCTGAACCACTGAGATGTGAATTCCAGAAAAATGGATCATGTCTGTCTGATTTATCACTGTAAACTAAGGCCCTCATAGAGCCTAGACTGACTAGTCAATACATATGTGTTGGGGGGTAGAGTCAAGATGGTGGAGTAGGAGGACGCAGAGTTCACATCTCCTCACAACTAGGGCAACTACCAGGCGCTGGTGGGGGACCTCAGACACCTAAGGGGATGGGAGGAATCCCCAAGTGACCGGGTAGGACGTGGGGGGAAAGAGAGGGGAAGAGAAGTGGAGGCTGGATGGGACTGGTGCCCCTGAGGGGCGGCTGGGGGAGAGAAGGGATTCCCACACTCAGGAGGGGTCCACTCACGGTGAGGAGATCGGCAAGAACAGAGAGAGACCTTCCGGAGACAGGAGGATAGGAAGGAGACAGGCCAGAGTTTCCACCACCCACTCGGGCCCTAGGGAGCCTGCCAAGGTCCCAGGCCTGACCCTTCTCACTCCAAGGTCCCCACTAGCCAAGTCAAGCCTAGGCCCCACCCTCCACATTCCCACAGGGCCTTTTCCAGCCACACGGGTCCTGAGACTAGGCCCCACCCCCTGCCTAAACCCTGCTCCTGCGAAAGCCTCGAAGCCCCAACCCCCCAACACCTATTCCAGTACCACAGGCCCTGAGACTAGGGCCTCCCCTGCCTAAACCATGCCCCTGCCTAAGCCCTGCCTCCCCACAGCCAAGGCATTTTCTGGCTTTTTTTTTTTTTTTTTTTTGCTGTTGTGGTTCTATTTTACATTGTTGTTTTTGTTTCATTTATATTTTTATTTTTTCTAATATTTTTTTTCTTTTTCTAGTTTTATTTTATTTTTATTCTTTATTATTGCTCTGCTTTTTTTTTTTTTACCATGTCACATGGCTTGTGGGATCTTGGCTCCCAGGCCAGGGGTCGGCCCAGAGCTCCTGTGGTGGGAGCACTGAGTCCAAACCACTTGACTAACAGAGAACCTCAGACCTCAGGGAATATCAATCAGAGTGAGGCATTCCAGAGGTCCTAATCTCTGCATCAAGACCAGGCTCCACACAACTGGCTACAAACTCCAGTGCTGGACACCTCAGGCCAAACAACTAATAAGACAGGAACACAGCTCAACCCAAAACAGAAAAAATGAGACGACAAAAAAAATATGTTACAGATGAAGGAGCAAAGTAAACACCTACAAGACCAAATAAATGAAGAGGAAATAGGCAACCCACCTGAAAAAGAATACAGAGTAATGATAGTAAAGATGATCCAAAATCTCAGACACAGAATGGAGTCATGGATCAAGAAAATACAAAAAATGTTTAACAAAGACCTAGAAGAACTAAAGAACAAACAAACAGTGATGAACAACACAATAACTGAAATGAAAAGTACTCTAGAAGGAATCAACAGAGAATAACTGAGGCAGCAGAACAAATAAGTGAGCTGGAAGATAGAATGGTGGAAATAACTGTCAAGGAGCAGAATAAAGAAAAAAGAATGAAAAGAATTGAGGACAGTCTTAGAGACTTCTGGGACAATATTAAATGCACCAACATTCGAATTACAGGGGTTCCAGAAGAAGAAGAGAAAGAGAAAGGGTCTGAAAAAATATTTGAAGAGATTATAGTCAAAAACTTCCCTAACATGAGAAGAAAATAGCCACCCAAGTCCAGAAAGAGCAGAGAGTCTCACATAGGGTAAACCCTAGGAGAAACACACCAAGACACATATTAATCAAACTAACAAAATGTAAATTCGAAGAAACAATACTAAAAGCAGCAAGGAAAAAAACAACAAAGAACATACAAGGGAAACAACATAAGGGTATCAGCTGAGTTTTCAGCAGAAACTCTGCAGGCCAGAGGGAGTGGCAGGATATATTTAAAGTGATGAAAGGGAAAAACCTACAACAAAGATTACTCTACCCAGCAAGGATCTCATTCACATTCAATGGAGGAATTAAAACCTTTAAAGACAAGCAAAAGCTAAGAGAATTCTGCACCACCAAACCTGCTTTACAATTGCTAAAGGAACTTCTCTTGGTGGGAAACACAAGAGAAGAAAAGAACCACAAAAATGAACCCAAAACAATTAAGAAAATGGTAATAGGAACATACATATTGATGATTACCTTGAATGCAAATGGATTAAATGCTCCAACCAAAAGACACAGACTGGCTGAATGGATACAAAAACAAGACCCATATACATACTGTCTACAAGAGACCCACTTCAGACCTAGGCACACATACAGACTGAAAGTGAGAGGATGGAAAAAGATATTCCATACAAATGGAAATCAAAAGAAACCTGGAGTAACAATTCTCACATCAGAGGAAATAGACTTTCAAATAAAGACTATTACAAGAGATAAGGAGGGACACTACATAATGATCAAGGGATCAATCCAAGAAGAAGACATAAAAAATTATAAATATTTATGCACTCAACATAGGAGCACCTCAATACATAAGGCAAATGCTAACAGCCATAAAAGGAGAAATCAACAGTAACACAATAATAGTGGGGGACTTTAACACCTCACTTACACCAATGGACAGATCATCCAAACAGAAAATAAATAAGGAACAGAAGCTTTAAATGACACAATAGACCAGATAGATTTAATTGATATTTATAGGACATTCCATCCGAAAGTGGCAGAATACGCTCTCTTCTAAGTGCACATGGAAAGAATATTCTCAAGGATAGATAACATCTTGACTCCAAATCAGGCCTCGGAAAATTTAAGAAAATTGAAATTGTATCAAGCATCTTTTCTGATCACAACTCTATGAGATTAGAAATCAATTACAGGAAAAAAACTGTAAAAAACACAAACACATGGAGGCTAAACAGTGTGCTGCTAAATAACCAAGCGATCACTAAAGAAATCAAAGAGAAAATTAAAAAATGCACAGAAATAAATGACAGTAAAAACACAATGACCCAAAACCCATAGGTCACAGCAAAAGCAGTTCTAACAGGGAAGTTTATAGTAATTCAATCTCACCTCAAGAAACAAGAAAAACCTCAAATAAACAATCTAACCATACAGCTAAAGCAACTAGAGAATGAACAACAAACAAAACCCAAAGTTAGTAGAAGGAAAGAAACCATAAGGATCAGAGCAGAAATTAATAAAATAGAAAAAAAGAAAACAAGAACAAAGACCAATAAAACTAAAGTTGGTATTTTGAGAAGATAAACGAAATTGATAAACCTTTAGCCAGACTCATCAAAAAAAAAAAAAATGGAGAGGACTCAAATCAATAAAATTTGAAATGAAAAAGGAGAAATTACAAGTGACACCAGAGAAATACAAAGGATCATGAGAGATTACTACAAGCAACTATATGCCAATAAAATGGACAACCTGGAAGAAATGGACAAATTCTGCGAAAGGTACAACCTTCCAAGACTGAACCAGCAAGAAGTAGAAAGTATAAATAGACCAATCAAAAGTAATGAAATTGAAACTTATTAAAAATCTTCCAACAAACAAAAGTCCAGGACCAGATGGCTTCACAGGTGAATTCTATCAAACATTTAGAGAAGAGCTAACACCTATCCCTCTCAAACTCTTCCAAAAAATTGCAGAGGTATGAACACCCCCAAACTCGTTCTATGAGGCCACCATCACCCTGATACCAATACCAAAGATATCAAAAAAAAAAAAAAGAAAATTACAGACCAATATCACTGATGAACAAAGATGCAAGAAAACCTCAACAAAACACTAGCAAACAGAATCCAACAAAATATTATAAGGGTCATACACCATGTTCAAGTGGGATTTATCCCAGGGATGCAAGGATTCTTCAGTATATGCAAATCAATCAATGTGGTACACCACATTAACAAATTAAAGAATAAAAACTAAATGATCATCCCAATAGATGCAGAAAAAGCTTTTGACAAAATTCCACACCCATTTATGATGAATACTCTCCAGAAAGTGGACCTAGAGGGAACCTAACTTAACATAATAAAGGCCATATACAATAAACCCACCGCAAACTTCATTCTCAATGGTAAAAAACTGAAAGCATTTCCTCTAAGATCAGGAACAGGACAAGGATGTCCACTCTCACCATTATTATTCAACAGAGTCTTGGAAGTCCTAGCCACAGAAATCAAAGAAAAAGAAATAAAAGGAATCCAAATTGGAAAAGAACAAGTAAAACTGTCACTGTTTGCAGATGACATGATACTATACTTAGAAAATCCTAAAGATATCAGCAGACAACTACTAGAGCTAATCAATGAACTTGGTAAAGTTGCAGGATACAAAATTAATACACAGAAATCTCTGGCATTCCTACATACTAACAACAAAAAATCAGAAAGAGAAATTAAGGAAACAATCCCATTTACCACTGCAACAAAAAGAATAAAATACCTAGGAATAAACCTACCTAAGGAGGCAAAAGACCTGTACACAGAAAATTATAAGACACTAATGAAAGAAATCAAAGATGACACAAACAGATGGAGAGATATACCATGTTCTTGGATTGGAAGAATCAATATTGTGAAAATGATTATACTACTGAAAGCAATCTACAGATTCAATACAATCCCTATCAAATTACCAATGGTATTTTTCACAGAATTAGAACAAAAAATTTCACAATTTGTATGGTAACACATAAGACCCCGAATAGCCAAAGCAATCTTGAGAAAGAAAAAGAGAGCTGGAGGAATCACGTTCCCTGACTTCAGTCTACACTACAAAGCTACAGTAACCAAGACAGTATGGTGCTGGCACAAAAACAGAAATATAGATCAATGGAAGAGGTTAGAAATCCCAGATTTAAACCCATGCACCTGTGGTCACCTAATCTATGATAAAGGAGTCAAGAATATACAATGTAGAATAGACAGCCTCTTCAATAAGTGGTGCTGGGAAAACTGGACAGCTACATCTAAAAGAATGAAATTAGAACACTCCCTAACACTGTACAGAAAAATAAAGTCAAAATGAATTAAAGACCTAAATGTAAGACTGGACACTATAAAACTCTTAGAGGAAAAAACAGGCAGAACACTTTGACATAAATCACACCAAGATATTTTTTGACCCACCTCCTAGAGTAATGGAAATTAAAACAAAAATAAACAAATGGGACCTAATGAAACTTAAAAGCTTTTGCAAAGCAAAGTAAACCATAAACAAGATGAAAAGACAATCCTCAGAATGGGAGAAAATATTTGCAAATGAAGCAACGGACAAAGGATTAATCTCCAAATTACACAAACAGCACATGCAGCGCAATGTCAAAAAAACAAACAACCCAATCAAAAAATGGGTGGAAGACCTAAATAGACATTTCTCCAAAGAAGACATACAGATGGCCAAGAGGCACATGAAACGATGCTCAGCATCACTAATTATTAGAGAAATGCAAATCAAAACTACAACGAGGTATCACTTCACACCCATCAGAATGGCTATCATTAAAAAATCTACAAACAACAAATGTTGGAGAGGGTGTGGAGAAAAGGGAACCCTCTTACACTGTTGGTGGGAATGTAAATGGGTACAGCCACTGTGGAGAACAATATGGAGGTTCCTTAAAAAAGTAAAAATAGAACTACCATATGACCCAGCAATCCCACTCCTGGGCATATACCCTGAGAAAACCATAATTCAAAAAAAAGAGATATGTACCACAATGTTCATTGCAGCACTATTTACAATAGCAAGGACATGGGAACAACTTAAATGTTCACTGACAGATGAATGGATAAAGAAGATGTGGTACATATATACAATGGAATGTTACTCAGCCTTCAAAAGGAAGGAAATTGGGTCATTTGTAGAGACATGGATGGACCTAGGGTCTGTCATACAGAGTGATGTAAGTCAGAAAGAGAAAAACATATATCATATATTAACATATATGTGGAATCTAGAAAAATAGTACAGATGAACCTACTTTCAGGGCAGGAATAGAGACACAGATGTAGAGAACGGATGTGTGGACACAGTGGGGGAAGGGGAGGGTTTGATGAATTGGGAGATTAGGTTTGACATAAATATACTACTACCATGGGTAAAATAGATAGCTAGTGGGAACTTGCAGTATAGCACAGGGAGCTCATCTCGGTGCTCTGTGATGACCTTGATGGGCTAGATGGGGGGCGGGAATGGGAGGGAGGTCCAAGAGGGAGGGGATATATGTATACATATAGCTGATTCACTTCGTTGTACAGCAGAAACTAACACAACATTGCAAAGCAGTTATACTCCAATAAAAAAAAAACAAATGTTTGTTGAATACACACATGTGTACGTGTGCACACACATTCACACATACACTCACACATTTACAAATGCATATATGCACATGTATGCTCATAAGTAAAAAGGACATGGTGAAATTTTAGCATATGAAGAATAAGGCAACATTCAGCAAACTTTCAAAAAGCAAAAGTTAATTACAAAAGTGAGAATTATACAGATATTAAACTTATTAGCAACAGTGGAGTAATATAATAAAACATTAGGAAATCTGTTATAAAATAAATACCGCATCATATACAATGAGAATTTCATATCAGGGAAATGTTACTCAGACCTTTCAATAGTTTCACTCTTTGAAATAAATATTGAATAATATTGTAGACTTAAAATTTTGCTAAATAAGAAAGACAGTAATCAGATGTAGCAATGCCTTAATTTGTATCAGGAAAAATTATTTTCAACCTAGAATTATATTCAATCAAGCGTAAAGCAAAATAATACTTTGGTCATGCCAAAAAACAAACAAGCACTTGGGAAAAACTGTTTGTTGATTGAATGAATAAATCTTCCCTTTCTGGACCTCTAGTAACATCGACCATTGCCCAGGGACCAATGAGCTCTTCTTGTCCCCTGACTGTTCCGGAGTCCAACTAAGAA
The DNA here is from genome assembly GCF_009873245.2 of Balaenoptera musculus. Lineage (NCBI taxonomy): Eukaryota > Metazoa > Chordata > Mammalia > Artiodactyla > Balaenopteridae > Balaenoptera > Balaenoptera musculus. Next base: position 88,492,507 of record NC_045806.1, on the reverse strand, counting down.
CTTCAGCCCTTTTTTCGCCACAAAAGGCTATTCATATTTATGTTCACTGTCCATTCAGCTATACTCACCAGATTTCAAAATAAATTTGCTCCTTGCTTCCCAATTCTTATATTCTTTGAATTTAATTTTTAGATCTTATACCACTCATGCCTACACACACACACACACACACACACACACACACACACCCCTATAACAAAACAACTCTCTCCCTCCAATATCTGCTATAAAGCTTCCTCGCTGTTTTTTTTTTTCTTGAACTTTTCTCCAAAACAGGGAGCCATAATCAGTAGGAGATGATGATCCCTAAATATTCCTCTTTGTGGAAATAAAATTGTTATAGCCAATGACATCTTTCATGGCCCAAAACCCTTTTCTGGGCCCAGAGCTAGTGCCACAGGGCAGGTCTCAGAAAGAGCTTCTGGTTCTGCTCAGCCTGCAACTCTCAGCAGCACTAGAACCCACCAATGGAGAGAAAGGTCCTGGAGCTCAGGACTTTCTCTGACAGAAATATTGTTTGCCAACTTTACACTATAGCCAACCCAGTTACTGGATCTTCTGGGTAATTTCTAGTGATTAAGGCAATCCCTTCAGGAGAAGAAGCCACCACAGCAGACTCCTACCTAAGCATTTAAAAACCACCCTACACAAAAGAATTATCATTTGTCTTTTATTAAGGAATAAGTAACTTAATCTTCCACCTAACCCTCAGGATGGCAGCACTAATCTTGGGTCACTGTGCCTGCCCTCAGGTTGAAAGGACTTGTCTGTGCTGGTGATAGTATGTAAACCTCTGTCATATAATCTTTGTTAAAAATGTTTATTGGAGTATAGTTGCTTTACAATGTTGTGTTAGTTTCTACTGTACAGCAAAGTGAATCAGCTATATGTATACATATATCCCCTCTTTTCTGGATTTCCTTCCCATTTAGGTCACCACAGAGCATTGAGTAGAGTTCCCTGTGCTATACAGTAGGTTCTCATTAGTTATCTATTTTATACATAGTATCAATAGTGTATATATGTCAATCCCAATCTCCCAATTCATCACACTCCCCCTTCCCCCCTTGGTTCTCTATGTTGGTGTCTCTATTTCTGCTTCGTAAATAAGATTGTCTGATCAGAATGGCCATCATCACAAAATCCACACACAGTAAATGCTGGAGAGGATGTAGAGAAAAGGGAATCCTCTTACACTGTTGGTGGGAATGTAAATTGATACAGCCACTGTAGAGAACAGTATGGAGGTTCCTTAAAAAACTAAAAATAGAACTACCATGTGACCCAGCAATCCCACTACAGCGCATATATCCAGAGAGAACCATAATTCAAAAAGACACATGCACTCCAGTGTTCATTGCAGCACTATTTACAATAACCAGGACGTGGAAACAACCTAAATGTCCATCAACAGAGGAATGGATAAAGAAGATGTGGTACATATATACAATGGAATATTACTCAGCCATAAAATGGAATGAAATTGGGTCATTTGTAGAGACATGGATGGACCTAGAGACTGTCATACAGAGTGAAGTAAGTCAGAAAGAGAAAAACAAATATCATGTATTAATGCATATATGTGGCATCTGAAAAAATTGGTATAGGCAATCTGTCACATAATCTTAGAAGACACTCACTCTCATTGTCTTTCTTGGACCCAGCACCCCTGTTCTGCCTTGTCCACCATCAAGTTGCAAAGATGGGTGTATATACCCAGTTGTACATATTTATGTACCCAGAGACTATAAGCCCACAGATGTACACACATATACATTTATTAACATTAGTGAATTGTGTGGATATTCTGGAATTTTCTGGCTTTGCTATAAAATCTGAATTGGGAGGTATTTGAAGAACTGCAAGGGAAAGTTGGGCAGATCATCTTATTACATGAAAACTTGCATACTAAGTTCATTAGTCAAGTCAGTATAATTAGTCTTCTCTGTGACTAATCAAAGAAGATGGCATACGTTTACAATGTAAGTATTGATGTAAGAAGATTAATAACAGGCATCCTAGCTGTTTTCCTTCCCCACAGAAGGGAAATCAGAGCAAACAGGGCTTTCTTGATACTCCCAGAAAACAGAATGTGTGAGACTAAATAGAGATACCTTAGAAAGAGGTCAAAGGAAATTATCAAATTTTTTAAAAGCCTCACTTGATATCAAATGTGAGAATCCACGGAGAGAGAGTAGAATGACTTGGTAATATGAAGTGGCTGTGACTGAGAGGAGGTAGAGGGAAGTTAAAGGGCATTCATTCATTCAGTTAAAAATATTTATTGAGTGCTGACCCTATGCTTGCACTGTTCTAGGCACCAAAGATATTTTATTTGTGTCTCAAAATGATGTCTAAAAGATGTTGAACCAAATATGTTTAAGACTACACTCACAGTTCCTCCATTCCCAGAAACCTCTCACAGTCTTCCCCATCATAGTAAACAGCAACTTCATCTGTTCATTTGCTTGGGGGAAAAATGCCCTCATCTTTGTTCTCGTTCTCTCACATCCCTCATTCCAATCCATTAGCAAATATTGTTGCCTGTGTTTTTAAGCACATACAGACTTTACTCTGACTACTTCTCACCAGCTCCACTGTTACCACCCATTCTATCAATACATTCCCATCATCTCTTACACCGTATTATTGCAATGGCCTATTAATTAGTCTCTCTCCTTCTACCCTTGCCCTCCTACTGTTTATTCTCCATCCAGAAGCCAGATTGATGCTTCTAAAAAATATGTCATGCCACTCCTCTATTCAAATTGAGCCACTGGCACTCCATGTAGCTTAGAAGAAAATCCAGAGACCTTACTATGTCCTACCATGCCCTACATGATGTGACCACCCCTCCCGTCACTCCCAGCCTCATCCACTTATTCCATTCCAGCCACACTGTGTTCCTTGATATTCTTTGAATATACTCTGTGTGTTCCATATCCGGGCATTTATATTTGATCTTCCCTCCAAAATACAGATGGCTCCAACCCTCGACCCTCATGTCTTTTCTCAAATGTTCCCACATCATTGTGGCCTTTCCTAACAATCTTTTTAAAAATTGTCACACACACAGACACATCACCATCACCACCACCACCACCATCACCACAGGGCATTCATTAACTTCCTTTCCTGCTTTTCATCCTCTGGTATAGATACAGTTTACAATTTCTTTTCTTATTGTCTATCTAAACCTAGTAGAAAATAAGCTTCAAGAGAGCAGTGATTTTTACCTCTTTATATACTGCAATATCTCCAGGGCCCCTAGAACAGTGCCTGGTACATAGTGGGCCCTCAATAAATAAATATGAAATGAATAAAGTGGTGAACAATAACCCTGTTCTCATAAACATTACATTCTGGTAAGAGGAGACAGACTATAAACAAACAAACAAACAAACAGAGACCTATAAGATTGGTAAGTACTATGCAAAAATTTAAAACAGGCTGTTGGGTGGGTAGTGCTTAGGTGGTTCTTTTAGAGTTGGTGGCCCAGAAGTTCTCTCTGATGAGGCAAAATGACAAGGAGCCAAGCCACATAAAAATTAGAGGAAAGACTGTTCAGGCACAAGAAACACCTTGTGCAAAGGCTATAATGCAGGACACGCTTGTATGATTTCAGTAACAGCAAGCAGGCAAGCACAGCTGGGGCTCAGTGAGAAAGGGCGGAGTAGTAGAATGGGAGATCTAAGGGGGAGGATGGATCAGATCACCTAAAGCTCTGTAGACCAGGGAAAGAAGTTTGGGTTTTATTCTAAATAAAGGAGAGTTTTTAAATAGGAGAACACCTTGATAGGATTTATGTTTTAAGATTATACTTATTATACTGTTGAGAATGAATTTGGGCAAAAGGTGAAAGTGACTTGGATTACAGCAGTGGTGAAGAGGGTGAAAAGTGGGAGGGGGGATTGGGGCTTTATTCGAAGGATAATAACAAGACTAACATTCATTGAGTGATATCTATGTTTCAGGTACCGTGCTAAGCATTTTACATGGATTAATTTCCCTAATCCTCACAACTACCCTATGAGATTGGTACCATCATTAATCTCCATTTTACAGATGAGGATACTGAGACATAGGGAGGCTTTGTAACCTGTGGTTCCATGATTCAAACCTAGGTCACATGAGTCCGTGTTCCTAATGACCACAGTACACTGTCTCACAAAGTAAAGAAAGAAAACCTGATTTGGTCCTTTGAATCATCTACCTGCGCTTTCTTAACCATACCACTTAAGCACTAATGCCTAATTATTTGCAGGCAGGCTAGACAGAAGGACATAATCACTAAGGCTGTTGGAATGGCACAGTCATCGCCAGAATTAGAGGAACAGACAACTATCACCACACACATTCATGCTCAGATAACCACAGATGCATTTACATATGCATTATACTGGTTATACACATATCTGAATATGCCTCAGATCAAAGATGTTTAATATTGCCCAGACCAAGTAGATACTGGTGACAGCTTATGTGCAAATGGAGTCAGAATGACTCTCCCAAAAATGTTATCTCCAAAAGATCTCAGAAAGACTCTATGTGCCACTTAGTCTAAAATATGGCTAATCATTAAAATGTAGCATTCTCAGGCATAAAGGTGTGCTAGTCACCTAGCATTTGGCATCTGTCTGGCATAAATGCTAAGTAAACTCTTGTGTTTACTTTAGGCTTGTCCTGCCCTTGCTGATTGGAAAAGACCTGAGTTTTTAAACTTGACTTATCCAAGTTTAATGAGGTAGCACCAAATAAACTCTATCTAGATTTAAAACCTAACCTTCTGGGAGCCCGTTGGAGCTTAGGTCTGTGTTGAAGACATTTTTACTATGAAGCCAATTAATCACATACCCATAGGGGTAAGAAAGGGGCAGTTACTCATTCTCTAAGTTGAGTATAATTACACTAAATTGAGTTATGAAAACTGTGAGCACATTTACGCTGGGACCCTTGAATCAAATATAAGCAATTTCCCTGTCTATGTGACATACACATAGGAAGGCCCACAGAGCTAAGAATAAATTGGCACCAGCAAGTGCTCTTTAAATGCACATTTAAGGAAAGTGGAGTTGGCATTCAACAATTCTTCTAGTGTCTCAGCAAGTCAAACTTCACAGAATCCTATGCCTGAAGATATCTGCTTCAGGCCCCCTGCCTTCAGGCTGCTAATAACCTACACCATCCAGAATAAATAGGAACCTATTCACTTGTTGAATTCTCCAGCCTCCTCATTCAATCTTTTTGATATTTTTAACACCAGGCAATCCAGAAAATCCTTCCTATTAAGAATGCCTCTCTGCCAGAGAACTGCCATCACCCCCCCACCCCTCCCACCAGCATTCACTATCTACCAAAACAGGCTGTTCTTGATCATTTTTACCAGTCAGTCTTCAGGCCATGTTCAATGAGGACTGGTCTCTCTAAAATAAGCACCAGGGAAGCAGAGATTGGGATTAGGAAATTAGCTGCATTATACTACTGAAGACTTTCTTTGGTTGGAACATGTTGTCTGATACTCTAGACACCAAACTAGGGTCACTTAAGACCTCTCACTGCATCCCTGAGAAGGAATTCCTTTATCCATTATTTACTTATGTCTTAAGACTTTATGATATACAGAAGGGCATAGAAAGCTTTCAAGATGTTTCCTGGCTTTAGTTTGAATAGTAGTGATCTTAAGGTTGTGGAAAAATCCAGTTAGCTGAAGCTTATTATGGAAGCACTTAAAATTATAATTAATGAACTATGTGTGTGACCGTTTAATATTGGTCTCCCTTTTTAGACTATAAATTCTCTCAGGTGTCACAACATTCTTGTACATGGCTGCACCCTTAGTGCATTGTACAGTGCCTGACCAAGTATTTGCTCACTAAATGTTTGCTGAATGAATTAACACAAACTGAGAGCAATGTATAGAGAACACAGTTGGCTTCATCATAGTCTTGACTACAGATGTGAAGAGAGAATTTTCTCCCCCACTACCTTGCCCTAATATCAGCCCTGTGTTGGAAATAACTTTTTTCAAACCACACCTTCGCCATGTTACATTTACCTCATAGTTTTCTGCCATGACGTGATTTTTCTTGTCAGTCATTCATTCCAGTCACATCAGAAGAACACAGAACAAACCATAACTGAAAATGGACAACTTCCCAAATCAAATGTGACTATGACCCAAATCAGGAGGGGAAGAAACAGTAATTCATTCTGGCACCTTAATTAATTATCACACAGATTGCTTATTGATTTTCTTGTATTCAGTCTGATGCTTTATGAAGCACATTCCTTTCAAACAAAGTGTGGACAGCATAAGGAAGGCCTGCAGATAAAAATATATCTAAATATTTGGGAACACACGATCAGAGATTTTCCTAGGAGTCTTTTCAAATTGTGCCCAGGAAGACACCCTGTATTTGAAAATATATTTCCTTTACTTAGGTGACCAAATTTCTGTGACTCAGAGACAAGACAAAAAAGTGTTTCAAAGTGAAAGATGTCCCGTGGGGATTTTTCCTGGTAGGTGACCAGTAGCAGGATCAAGTGGGGAATCCAGCCAAGAATTACAGGTAGAACCAGAGAGCAGATTAGGGCGGCCATAAAGGAAGGGACTGATCAAGAGAAGTAGGCAGACCTAGTTATGAAAATCCTGTCTAGATAGTAAAAATGAAAGAATTGTAAACTGTTCTTTATCAAGGAAACAGAGTAGAAAACAAACAAAGAGAAATTAAAAATAAGGATTAAGGGCAGGAGGCAGAAGGAGGAAATTGAAGGGACCAGTAAAAGACAAAAATTCTATAAGAGATGTATGGATGCATCATACTATGAGGAGGGAGATAATGTTAAAACTCATAGCTGTCCAGCCTTAAAAAGGACACTTTGCTTCTCAGGGGTCCCAATGAAGGTGTAGATACTTCTACCACATGCTATCTCAGGAAGTATTTTTCACTTATCTTCTGGAATGAGCATTGTGTTCCATTCTTAGAGAAAGGAAAAGGGACAAAATGCGAACCCTTTTCCCTATATGATGGGTACATTTCCCAGCTTTGTTTTCCACAGTTCCAGGCATATAGTTACGTATCTCAAACATAGCCCAGACCAGGAGATTCTGTAGTAGCCTCATCAATACTAAAATCTATTCTGGAAACCCTACTTACATTGCTTATATTTCTATTGAGGCAGTTTGTATGTGGGGCAAGGAAAGGATTATGTTAAGGGAAAGTAGTTCGAGTTAGGGGAGAGGAAAAATCACTGAGAATTCAGAGAACCATAAAACAGGACATTTTCCAATTATAGTTAATTACTGCTACACAACAAACAACATATGCATGTCTGAATATACTGAATATAACACACTTTTTTTTCCCATTCATCAGTTGATGGACATTTGGGTTGTTTCCACTTTTTGACTGTTATGAATAATGCTGCTATGAATATTCATGTATGAGTGTGTGCATGGATACACATTTTCATTTCTCTTGAGTATATATCTAGGAATGTAATTGCTGGGTCATATGTAACTCTAGGTTTAGCTTTCTAAGGAACTGCCAAACTATTCTCCATAATGGCTGTACCATTTTACCTTCCCATCAGCAACGCATTAGGTTTCCAATTTCTCCATATTCTCACCAACACTCATTATTTTTTTCTTTTTTTAAATTAATTATAGTCATTCTAACTGATGTGAAATGGTATCTCATAGTGGTTTTGATTTGCATTTCCCTAATGACTGATAATATTGAGCACCTTTTCATGTGCTTATTGGCCATTAGTATATCTTCTTTGGTGAAATGTCTATTCAGGCCCAACCCATAAAAAATGGGTTATCTTTTGTTGATTTATAAGAGCTCTTGATATATTCTGGATATATGACTTGTAAACTTTTTCTCCCATTATGTGAGTTGACTTTTCGTTTTCTTCATTGTATCCTTTGTGCACAAAAGTTGTTCATTTTGATGCAGTCTAATTTATCTACTTTTTCTTTGGTTGCTTGTATTTTAGGTTTCACATCTAAAACCCACTGCCTAATCCAAGGTCAAAACGATTTAAACCTAAGTTTTCTTCTAAGAGTTTTATAGTTTTAGTTGATATATATATCATATGTATATATATGATATATATGATCCATTTTTTTTAAAGTTTTGTATGTAGTGTTAGATAGGTGTCCAAATTCACTCTTTCACATGTGGATATCCAGTTGTTCTAGTGCCATTTGTTGTAAACACTATTCATTCCCCATTGAATGGTTTTTGCACCCTTATTAAAAACTCAATTGACCATAGATATATGGGGTTTCTTCTGGACCCTCAAATCTATTCCATTAATCTTTATGTCTATTCTTATGCCAGGATCACATAGTCTTGATTGCTGAACCTTTGTAATATGAATAGAATAAAGAGATAAAAACCCACATCATCATCTCAACAGACACAGAAAAAACATCTGACAAAACCCAATACCCTTTCATGATAAAAAACACTTAATAAACTAAGAATACAAAGGAATTTCCTTATCCTGATAAAGGTAGTCTATGAAAAACCCAGAGCTAGAAGAATACTTAGTGGTGAAAGACTGAAAGGTTTTTTCCAAATGTCAAGAATGAGGTAAGAATGCCCACTCTTTCTACTTTTACTGAATATTGTATTGGAGGTACAGGGTAATAGCAGGGCAATTGGGCAAGAAAATTAATTAAAATAATCCAGATTGGTAAAGAAATAAAACTACTTTCAGATGACATGATCTTCTATTTATAAAATGCTCAGGAATCCACTAAAAATCTATTAGAGATAACTAATGTATTCATCAAGGTTGCAAGATAGAAGATCAATATACAATAGCAAAAATAATCTGAAAATAAAATTAAGAAAAAAATCCCATTAATAGCATGAAAAAGAGTAAAATCCTTAGAAATATATTTAGCCAAGGAAATGTAAGAATTATACACTGAATACTGTAAGACATCACTTAAAGAAATTTTAAAAGACCTAAAAAAATGAAAAGACATACTGTATTCATGGATTGGAAGACTTAATGTTTTTAAGATAACAATACTCCCCAAGGTGATGTACAGACTCAATGCATTATCTATCAAAATTCTAACTCCCTTTTTTTTTTTTTGGAAAAAATGGACAGGCTAATTTGAAAGTTCTTGTGGAAGTACAAGGGACTCTGAATAATGAAAATAATTTGTAAATGAAGAACAAAGTTGGAGGATTCACACTTTCTGATTTTAAAATTTACTGCAAAGCTACAGTGTGATAGTGGCGTTAAGTATAGACACATAGATCAATGGAATAGAATTGAGAGTCTAGGAAAAAACACATACATCTATGGTCAATTGATTTTAACTGGGGGAGGGCAAGGTCATTCAATGGGGGAAAGAGAGTCTTTCCAATGTATGCGTGTATATGTTTATTTATTTACTTATTTACTTATTTATTTATATATTTATACATGTACCCATTATGTATGTGTGTGTGTGACAAGTGGTTTGTATAAAACTATTTTATTGTATCTATTGTTTATCTGTTAAAGAAAATGCTCATTCTTTAGTCTCTGGAAACACTGAGGGGCAAAAGAAAGTAATGCATTGTGATAGGTCCTTTACATAACTTGCAAGGTATGTGCTATTACTACTGTTTTACAGATAAGAGTACTGAGTCTCAGAAAGTCTAAGCATTTTCCATTTTCTCTAGGAGAATGTGTAGGTCACACAACTTGAAAGTGGCATACCCTGGATTCAAATCTGTATGTATGACCCCCATAATGCAAGATGTTACCATTGTACCAAGCAGGATAACAAAACTTTGCTAATGTTTTTGTCACACCTGAGAGAATGGCTCAGTACATACTCCAGTCATCAGCCTTTTATGCACTATCGCCCATTGCCAAATAAGGATTAGAGGCAACAATGACCTCAAAGACCTGTTAATACACTTCTTGGAAAGCATTTTCACATTCAGTATAGCAAAAGATTTTCCCATAGCCCTGTGATATAGCAGGACAGTTATCTCCATTTTATAGATGAAAACAGTACATATCATCATCATCATTATTATAACTCATTTATTGGATGTTTGCCTTGTGCCAAACACTGTGCTAAACACTTATTTAATCACTGTAAATGTCCTATGAGATTTGTTCTATTATTAGCACTAGTTGTACTGGTGAGAAACTGAGGGTTAGAGAACGTATATAATCTTCCTATGGTCACATAGCTATTAGTAGAGTTGGGATTTAAACTCTGGTGTGCCTGTCTCTAAGGCTAGTGCTGTTTCTACTGCTAGCCTCTATAATAAATTAGCTGTAATTTTGCATTATTTGTCCCTTTCCATTAGAAAGATATAACCAAAAAATGGGCTATATCAAACTCCTTACCTTCGTTTTGTTAAATCTACCCTAAGCTTGCTCTAGTTTATTTAAGCTTTGGATGTTCTTCTGTGTGATGTGGACCTTTGAATTCTGTTTCCCCACTTCTGAACAGGTGCAGATTATTTCAGAGCTTCAGAGTGTCTCTCCTGCCTTCCTTCCCTGTTTCACTCTCCTCTTAGTACTTGCCGTTTTTCCACCCCTGTCTCTGGCCCCTAGCACCACACGAGTGAATGGGATAGCTGGCCATATTGTGAATTTGAGGATATCCAGGAAGATAATATAGCTTCACAAACCCCTGTTTTAAATCTCATCAAATGATATTAATTTCTTTGCCTTCATGATTGTTCTATGTTCAAGAGCCCCATATTTTTTTAAAAAAATGGCCCTGGGAAGAATTTTCAAATTTTATTTAACACTTAAGATGGAATTTCTCAAGTAGGCCATGGAGAATAGAGCCCATTGTGAGAAGACGTGTGTGTGTGTGGGGGGGTGCACTCTTGAACATGTGCATGTGTATATGTGAGTGTGTTTATGAGTCTAGTGCATAAGAGAGGAGGTTTGTGGAGTAGGAGTATACCCTAGACAAACTATCTATCCACCTTCATCTACTTTACATTTTTCCCAGTGTGGACCTAGGTTAGGGTTCAAGGCATAAAAAATGGTTCAAGTTGGAGAACGGTGGGAGGGAAAAGGTAGATGGGGGAGGAGTAAGATTTCTGCCTTCTGCCCATTATTTTTACCTCTGGTCAAGCCTTTCTTTGATCTATATATAAAAGTACACATTATTTTATAGCACATTAAAACATCATTTGTCAGACACACAGGGAAAATAATAGAAACTAAAAGCATGGGTACTGGAGGGAGGTTGATGCGTTTACATGTACTAGCTCTGCAACCTCTGGCAAGTTGATTGACATCTCTGCACTTCTATATAGTAAAGAATCTAAACTTGTTCAAAAAAGAGGTCTGGCCTTTTCCTTCAGTTTCTGGAAGATAATCTTTCTTTGCTTGGGCCTTTGGGCTAACCAGACAATAACAATGTGATTTAGAGTAGGGGCTTTGGTATCAGTCTGGATATTGAAATTAACCATGTCGGCAATCAATCAGTCATGTCTATATAACAGAGTCTCAGTAAAATCTCTGAGCACTGAGCTTGAGTGAGCTTTCTGGTTTGGCAATGCTCCATGCATATTGGCACACATCAATGCCAGGAGAGTAATGTGTCCTGAATCCACAGGGAGAAGATAATGGAAGCTTCACATTTGGTATTTCTCCTGGATTCTGCCCTATGTGCTTCTTCCTTTAGCTGATTTTAATGTGTGTTCTTTCCTTGTAATAAACCATAACTGTGAATATGATAGCTTTCAGTAAGTTTTGTGAGTCCTTCTAGTGAATTACCTTACATGAGGGTGGTTTTAGGAACCATCTAAACTTGCAGTTGGTGTCACAAGTGAGGTTGATCTTGAGGACTATGCCCTCTAACTTTGTAGTTGACCATAACTCTTTGCAATCTTAGTTTCCTCATTTCTAAAATGGGTATAATACCTACCTACTCCTATTTGAAGGATAATTATAAGGATGAAACAAAATAAAACATTGATAGGGCCTAGAACTCAGTATATTCCTCAGTAAAAGGCAGGTATTTTTATCAGGCACACATCATAATCACAATCATCAGTGTTTTTTTGTGTGTCCTATGAAATATATACACTGTCTCTCTCACACATAGATTGTCTCAATTCTTGGAAGTAATTAATATTTCCATTATGGATGAGAAAATGGAGGGCTAGTGCAAATACATGACTTATTAACTCATTCATTCATTAGGTAAATGTTGAATGCCTACTTCATGCGAGGCATTGTGCTAAGTGTTGGAGATGCACCAGGGAACAAAGAAGACATGATACTAGCACTCATTGGGTTTACTCTCTAATACTATAGAGAATAATATAGAATTAAAATTTTGTTAAATACTATGAAAAAACTGAAGAAGATATGGTTAAATATAATAAGTGACACTGGTAGGACTTGAACGCAGATCTCTGAAGACCAGTGTTGTTTCTATTGTACTATATGGCCTAAGACAAGTCTAGTAGGGTAATCAACCATCCTGGTTTCCTTTGGATGTAGGGGTTTCTCTTGACGTAGGATTTTCAGTGCTAAACCTGGAACAATCCTAGGCAAACCAGGATGGTATATTCAAAGGTCTAGTGTCCAATGACTTGTTTTTTCCTATTCTAAGGCAAATTCCCATATGTGTGGACTTTGTCAGGGATCATGTCTAGTAAGTCAGTAACAGAAGAGAATCAGAAGGAAGATGACCCAGAAATTCTTAACCTCAAAGACCACTATGGGAAAGTCACTGCCAGGTGCATCTTTGAGACCTGGCTGTCTTTGCAATGAATCCCAGGCCATCTCTGGTGAAGGGCTGCTCCAGCTGGAGAAGAAAGCTAGAGTATGGTCAGGAAGTGAATGCAAGAGTACATATTTCAGGTTAGTTTCAGAAGGTATGGTTCTCACTTATACTTTTATTAAAGTAAAAGTTTGTATCTTAAAATCACCTGCAGTTCCCAAATTTGCTAATTTATATAAGTCACACACAAACACAGTTGGGGAGCAAAACAGAGCTTTCAACCAGCAAAGGCAATTGCCACTAAAGCAGAGCTGAACAGTTCCCTTAAGTATCTAGGGCCAGCTGGATCCTGAGCTCTTACGGTTCATATTAAAGAAAACAATTTTTTTTACATTCAGGGAGTCAGACTCACTCAAGGCTAATTAGAAATGGGAGTTGAAACCCATAAGACCCCAGAGTGTACCCAGCAGAGAGCAGTGGTTTTGGAAGTGGGGAATAAGCATAGGTATAGCAGCAAATATTTCAGTGCATAGTCTTTGGGTTGGAAGAACTCTTATACCCAGGACAATGGCACTCTTCCTATCATCTGGAGGCTGGGTCCAACTTTTATATTGTCCATCATCTGATTTATCCCTAGGAGAATCATACAGATTTGTACTCAGTAGGCTCTAGGAGAAGTTGAGGTAACCTCAGAGGCCTGCTAGGCCTGTGTCTATAGACCTTTTAAGGAAAGTGTCCTGAAAAAGTTCTTGCTTACTAAGTTACTATGACTTGTGTTGAGTAAAACCAACCCTGCTACCCTGGCCACAAATGATTGGGCGAGGAATTTGTTCATGAACACAGAAGGGAGATGGGGGATATTTATGTCATTTTCATTGCATCACCTCAGCTTTGGGTGGCACACACCTTACCAAAGAGCATGAGAAGCCTAGAGGTTATCCATTTGGATTCTTGACTAGGGCAAACTATTCACTCCAGGATGAGAGTTAATTATTCTTCCTCTTCCATCCCTTCTTTTCCTCACCTACCTTACCCACTCTCTCTCTCCCCACCCTGCACTTTTCCAATAAGACAGAACGCAGCAAAATCTGATAACAAACTATAAATACTTAAGAGGTAACAACCATTAAGGACTTTTTTCAAAACACTTTCAGGGATATTAACTCTTATTGTTTTTCCTAAATCTAGGAAGGCAGTCTAGAGTAGTAGCAGTAAAGAGATTGGACATTTGGAATTAAACAAACAAGAGTGAGTCTTCTTACTCACTGTGGGACCTGAGACAAGTCATTTAATCTTCCTAAGTCTCAATTTCATCATCTGTAAAAGTGAGGATTAAATGAAGTACTGAATATAAAATGCTTGAAGAGCACCTGGAGCACAATAAAATAGTCATTATACTCAACACTGGCTATTGTTTTCATTGTTACTTTATGATTCCTCCTACTGCCATTACTACAACTAACAACACTCTTGATAAACATCAGTGGTCTGATAAAATGGACTCAGAACAAGTAAGTTTTGTGGCATCAAAGACAGAAAAGGAGTGCAGGCTTGTCTGGGGCATCATACTAGAAGAACCTGGGCTAGGGAGAAGACCACTGGGCATATTAGAGTTGGGAAGGTTAGAGAAGGAGAAGCACGCAGAGAGTTGGAAGAACAATGGGGAGCCACTTCACCTGTCTCGCAATTTAGTTTATCTGTGCACTTGTTGGAAATTTTGGCACATTCACTTCTATATGTTTCCTCTTCTCTTGCTAGACTGAAAAAGGTTTTGGGTTTGAGGATCGGAAAAACAAGGGACATTTAAACATCCTCAAATGTGGGGGGAGGAGTGCCTAATCGTGCGTGTAGAAAGAGTATCATGGCTGAAACTAGGCTGGAGGAGTACAGAACACTCCCTCCATTTAAGGTAGAAAACAATGGTAATCTACTTAAATGAAAATCAATTTTAGTGGCTCCTTTATTACACTTTTATGGTCTACAAAGTTCCATCATTTTCATGCTGCAGAGTGAATGGTATGTAATTCTATACCAATGATAAATTTTCTGTTAGAAGAGAAGGGAAGGTTTTAACTTTTTAATAAGAATTATTTCCCTAGACTTTTTATCCGGTATTCAAACCATTTAATTTGTAAGGCCATATCTCTGATTCACAAAACTTTAAATGACACTAATTGCACTCAGCTATTTTCATTATTAATGTACAAGAATGCTAATCTAGTGTGACTTGACTCTTTAGCCATAGTATTAAGGTTTTTCTTTACCTTAAAGCAGAATTTAAGATTAGCAATAAAATTTAACATTTTTGTATTATCTACTTACTTTACTGACGTTACATTCATTGGAGATTAACTGGCACTAATAAATGGGTCTATATTTAAAAATACACATTTAGTTCTGGTGTTTTCAGGGGACTGTTCTAATCCCAACATCACATGTAGAGTGGCACTACAGGTGAAATTTATAATAAGAAAAAACAAAGCAGTAAAAGACAGCATAATCTAGAGCCTTCTCTAGGTTTTTCTCTTCCTAGATTTATTATTGTAATAAGTCCTCATTAATGTGGACCTGATAAACTCAAGTTTTGTGATGATTTGGACACAGGTTGGGCTTAAGTTGACCTTGTATTATGTATGAAGAAAGGCTTTGCTAAGCATATAATCAGTATAAACAGAAATGCTGGAGGAATATTCAAACTACTTAATAGACCAAACTGTGCTTTCAAATACTTTAATACCATCCTATTATTACAGTGATTACAATTAAAAATGAATCTTATCTTTCATTAAAGCAGGCCCAGCATGATTCCTACTCATCACAAACTACCCATCACTCCTTTTCACATATTCTACTGTTTAGATTCATCACCAGTTTAGACTGGTTTCTCCTACAATTAGACTGAATTAATAGTGACAGACCAACTAACACAACATTGTAAATCAACTATACTCCAATAAAAAGTTTTAAAAATAGTGACTGACCATTTGGATTGATGTTATGATTTACACAGTATTCTTCCCTGGAAGAGCTTCATAAACATTATGTTAAAGTTTAACACCTCCCTTTAAACAGACTGACATTTCCAGTAGATCTTGGAGAAAGAATCATGCAACAGAGTATGTTGCAAGCTTGTGTTTCAAATGTGTTACAAAATTACATTACTCCAAATGAACTGTGTGTGACAAGGTTCATAAACCACATAGTCAGAAGTGCCTACCTTTCTTTCAGAGCTAAGAAAGTGAATGGAGATGCAAGAATACAAAAGTAATCCCAGCACTGAATCTCAAGGAAATAGGCTTTAAATATTTTCTTTCCTCAAATGTTATAGGACATCATGTAGTTGGGGGTGAGGTTAAGTGGAAAGAGGGCCCAGTAAAGATATTGGATATTTCATGAAATCTAGACTAAAATCAGGACACTCCCAGTATATCAAAGAAACTGTCTCCTTTGTAGCTACTCTAAGAAAACACCTTCAAGTAGATGGATCCATATGTCCTAGGTATGCAAGAGATTTACTAGCTGTTCCTAATTAATTATCACAGCAACCCTATAGGAAGTTTTCATTATCCTGCTTGGATAAAGTAAACACCTGAAGAGCATTTGAAGAAATGACCTCTGTCTCTGAGGGTGTTGCAGAGTTGAGATCAGAACCTAAGTCCCCAGCATCTGCATGCCCTGGTTGGTGGTGGTGATGAATCAGCCACTCAGTTGCTGCTGTTAATAGAAGTAAAAATGGTAGTATCAGCGTACCTTGTGTTAGGCATTAAGTATTTACCATGAAATTTTCACTGAATCCTCACAATACAATGAGGTAGGAGGTAGGTACTATTATTACCCCCATTTTATAGATGAGGAAACTGATCAAGAAAGAGGGTAGATGACCTTCATAAGTTCACACAAGTAGTAAGCATTAGAACTGGGACTTGATCCACAGTCTGACTGTAACTCCTAAGCATTAACAAATTTATCTCCAGCAAACCAAACTGCTCCCTGCCTTTAGCCTTATACTCAGTGAGGTAGTTCAGGAGACTCCCTTGTCTCCCTTGAGGTAAATCCTCCGTTATCTCAGCTGGCTAGAATTCTGTGCTTATAAGGTCTGGCCCACAAAGACCAATGCACATGCTTAATTTTAATCTATTTTAAACTCATTTAATTTTTATCTGTTTCATGGCCCTTGACCATATCCCCAGCTACAGGTAGTCATCACCCAAAGACAAATAAATATTGTTGATAAGGAGGATGGAAGAGGGGAAAGCATGTTGCTCTGTCTTAAGTGAGTGTCCCATTGATGGTGGGAAAGAAAGAATTATGAGTCTCATTTTACATACTTGATAACCAAGACTCAAGGAGGCTAAGTGACTTGCCCAAAGTCACAAGTTAAGGAGCCCAGTAAGTGGCAGGATCAAGATTCAAACCTAGTTTTGTGTATGCTAAAGCTCATGCCGTTTCCAGTTCACCACATGGTCCTCCACATGCTTAAGCTCAGGGAGGTACTTTCTGGAGCTAGACTGTCTAGGTTGGAATCAACCCTCTAACATTTTGTGTCTTGGATAGGTACCTAATCTCTCTGTGACTTGCTTCTTGTATCTGTTAATAGAACCTATCTCATGGGGTTGTGAAGATTAAGTGAGATGATACATCTCCAGGAAAACACTGGTATCCCAGTACCCAGAGGTATATTCCTCACACCGTTTTTGTTTTCTTGTCTGAGTTCCTGGTTCCTCCTATTTCGATTTGCACTGCCCAGTAATAGCCAATGGCCACATGTGGCTATTAAAATTTTAATTTAAACTAATTAAAATTACTTAAAATTACAAAACTCAGTTCCTCAGTCACACTAGACACATTTCAAGTATTCAACAGCCACATGTAGCTAAGAGCTACCATATTGGGTAGTGCAGATTTATAACATTTTCCGCATGGCAGAAAGTTTCATTGGACACGAAGAAAAATCACATAGGCTTATATATACATGTTTATGTAAATATATAGAAAGGGAACTGGAAAGATGCAAATGAGACCACTGAGGATGGGATAGGAGGTTAAAGAGGACCTTCATGTTTTGTTCTGTATGCTTTCATATTGTTTGAAAGGTGAATATATTCATTATGACTTTTGAAATCTAAGAAAATACAAAAACTCTCTTTAAAAGTAAGCAAATTTGGGAGAAAAAAAAAAGATTGCTTTCAGATCTTAGGATAACGAAGGCCTTCCTAAGCAAAGGAGAAAAGCCTGAAGGGGTAAGGGCAGGTGCCCTTCATGGTAGAGGATATTCGCCTAAGGACCCTGATTGGATGTTTCCTCAGTGTCTGGCACACAGCAAACATTTGCTGCCTAATAAAGTGTTAATTAGAAAACGGCTCTGTTGAAGCCAGGGGCAGAGGAGTGTATTTCTTCTTTTTGCCCAGATAATAAGGAGCCTTTGTAAGATAATATTCTCCAAGGGGCAAAACAGTCTCTTCAGCCTGGCCTTACCCAGTCCTCTTGGATTCCCAAGCCACATTTAGAGCAACTCTTGAAATATCAGGCAACAAGCATATCAAGAAAATCACAAGCCATCCTATGCCCAGCAAAAGAAGTTATGGTGTGCCCTTCATCACCCAGGCAAGGGGCCAATGATCAGGGGCTAGACATGCTGACTTGTTTGATACCTTAGAGAGAACATCTTGAATTATTCCATGGCTCCTCACCAAAAGGTTGACGAAGTAAAGCAAGAAACAGAAAATCAATTCCAATGAGAACAATAGCTTTTAACTTTTAGATTAAAGGAGAAAAGCTGATAATGCAAAGGCTCTGACAATTCAACTCCTGTTGGAAGAAAAAAATGATTACCTCAAGCCTCCTCCTTCCTAACCACCACCGCTACCTGGCTCTTTCTTGAGTCACTTTCCCTAGGAGGAAGTTTTCCTCACCTTCTTCTATCTTGGAGGACGGATCAAGGAGCAGTGTGGCTAAAAGCACAAAGAGGCTCAGTAGTGATTGCCACATTAAGGCTTTCCAGAAACCTTTTCTTCTGATCTTGACAAATTTTAAAAGATGGTAAAACCAGATGCAGCATCAACAATCTCAAAATGGAAGCATTAAAATGCAAAGGGAACAATTTCTTGCATCCTATCAACAATTTTACATGTTTTGCAGCATCCCTAATTCTCAGGAATTTAAAGAGTAGAATGCACTGCCTCTTTAGAACCCTGGTGTAAGTGAATGTTAGCCTAACACTTCTTCTGGTGCAATCACTGAGCATGATGTTACCTGACAACACCTAATGAAAGTTGACAGATTCATTTCTGCTAGGTAAGAGAAGTCAGCTGCCCACCACAGAGCACTACATTCTTTCTAATTGATGCTCACTCATAGATCCAGGAGTTAGGCAGGAACTCATTGTTACTCTGAAGAAATAGAAGTCATGAACTTCCTGTCACAATGCCTCTTAACAATGTTAATACTGGTAGAGACTTTGGAGAGATCATCCAAGGCAAACCCATCCACCTTACAGATGAAGAAACTGAGGCTTTGAGAAGGGAGAGAACATAGATCTCATTTGTCTCAGAGCTGAGACTAGAACTCAGGTCCCTTTATATGTAGATTACTCACTGATCTAACTTACTGATAAAAGACTGTTTTGAAAGGTCAGCACAGCAAAATGGATTAGCAAACAGAGAAGACTAAATATATGGACTAGTTTCTGAAGTTCTGGTTGCTGGATTTAGTGGTAACAGGTCATAACACTGATATTACTGGAGTCCATTTCAAGGTCATCAAGAAGGCCAGGAATTTTCTTCTTCTTTTTTTAATTTATTTTTATTTTTGGCTGCACTGAGTCTTTGTTGCTGCACGCAGGCTTTCTCTAGTTGCTTCGAGCGGGGGCTACTCTTCATTGTAGCGCCGGCTTCTCAAGGCGGTGGCTTCTCTTGTTGCAGAGCACAGGCTCTAGGCGCGCAGGCTCAGTAGTTGTGGCTCACGGGCTCTAGAGCGTAGGCTCACTAGTTGTGGTGCACGGGTTTAGTTGCTCCGCGGCATGTGGGATCTTCCCGGACCAGGGATTGAACCCATGTCCCCTGCATTGGCAGGCAGATTCTTAACCACTGCACCACCAGGGAAGTCCAGAGTTTTTCTTGATTTGTAAAAATGCAAGAAGGGAAGACTACAGTCATATGTTTAAATTATAATAGTAAACACTCACATGGGTTTGATTTGTGTCCTGTTTTTCCCTTCCCCTCCCCTGGAATAAAGTTTCATGGCAGAGCCTATTCTTCAGCTATTCATCTTGTTTTAGGAGAGAGTAAAGTTGATTCATGTACTCCTTAATATTCATAAACCAGATCGAGGTGTCTTCTCTCACTCTGGTTAATGTCATAAGTTATCATCATATACAGTTATTTCATAATGTTCACAGGATTTTGATATACAATTAACTTAAGAATAATCAGTAAATTTCTGTGATATAATTTCTGTGCCTTTTTACTTATGATAGAAGATTATTGGTAGGATTTTGAACAAGCTAAGTACCTCTCTTTACCTTGATTTGTAAAATGGGGATGGTGATAACAGTACCTACCTCATAGGGTTGACATGAGACTGTTAAATGAGTTAATATTTTAAAGCACTTGTAACAGTGCTTGGCAAATTGTATTTGTTAAATAAATCAGTTACACAATAAAGCATCAACCTCCAGACAAAATTTAAACATCTGGGGCAGGGTTTTTTTGATGTTGGCTTTACAGCAGAATGTCCTGTGGAGCATTTAAAAATGCAGATACTTAGGCTCTACTCCAGATCTATGAAATGTGAACCTCCAGTGGAGAGAAAATGTGGGTGGAAAGGGTCTCTATAATTTGTCTCTGTGTGTGTGCATGTGTGTGTCTATGTGTGTATGCATTTGCCAGCATTTTAAAATTTCCTAGATACTCCTATTAAGAACCACTGGTTTAGACACTGGTGACCACGTGAGGCAATTTCTAACTTTCTATGGAATGCTGAAACCTGAACTTACCAAACTGGTACTCCTTTTTAATTCACCAGCACCAACCAATCCTTCCAAATGGTTTAAATGTGGTCTATATTTAAAGAAACAGCGCATTAACTCAGATAGCATTTCAAAGAGGATTCTGGGAAGGGAGCGTTTTGGCATATCATTTAGAACTCTATTGCCTCCTCTGCCTTAGCTTTCAAGCAAATTTCACCGTAATATTGCCAGTGCTATTTTTATACCCTGCCCTAATTTGCCTTCTTTGCACTGAAGCATATTTAATAAAAGCTAATTAAAAATGTATTTTGAAGGAGAAAAAGAGAGCCATAGTATTAAAGAAAAGGCTGCCCACCATTATAACACTGATCATTTTGAGTATACAGACTTAAAGAGTTCTCAAGTTCCTCCCATAA
The DNA here is from genome assembly GCF_009873245.2 of Balaenoptera musculus. Taxonomy (NCBI): domain Eukaryota; kingdom Metazoa; phylum Chordata; class Mammalia; order Artiodactyla; family Balaenopteridae; genus Balaenoptera; species Balaenoptera musculus. The sequence goes on along the minus strand of NC_045806.1, from coordinate 88,471,401 downwards.
GCCACATTGGTATTTATTAAATCTATGTTGGTCCTTGATGAGTTTCACAACCCTGAGACACCAATCAAAAATACATTTCCATGGGGCTGGTTAGTCCAGGCATTTATGTAACTGACAAAAGTCTACTTGCTCTGTGCCTTACAACCATCATATTTTTCAGTCAAAATGTCAGCAGCTGCTCCTAGGACACATTTGAGTTTAGTCAGTATCACAGTTGGTACTAGTAGGGTTTGCTTCAGGGAACTGTTACTCAGGAAATCAAGTGTAATTTTGGATATAAAGTGGTTAAAAATTAATAGGCAACAAGGGTTGGGTGTGGTAAGCAGGCAAGATTGCTAGGGAAACTGATGAAGACATGTTCTGGGACCAGAACAAAGGCAACTACCTCACTGAAGTACTATGGAGAAACAAAGAAGAGATCAACTTTCAAGAATGGGGACAGAGAGGGAAATTTTTGCATCAATGTTCAGTAGAAAGCCTTTCAGGTTTCTGTGCCAATGCATTTCAGCCTGCCTCCCATTCAAAGTCTCCACACCTCCCTTCATCTATGTTCCCTGATTCTCCCACCACCAGTAACTTGCAGTGTTCAGCTAATTCCTATCTCCCTTTCACCCCATGTGTGAATGCAACACTAATCTGAAAACCACCTCAGGGAACTTCCCTCCAGAGTTGGGAAGCAAGGGATGAGGGTAGGAGAAAGAGACACAAACACCAGATTAACTTAAAAAGAATCACCTCTCAACAGCCAGATATCCTATCATGGTTACCAAATTTAATACAACTCCTGCCTAAGGGAATATTCTATGCTGTAGGCCCTAATCACTGCAACTTGTAAAACAGCAATTAAATTAAAACAAAGTACAGGAAAAAAACACATTTCTTCAAACAACAATGACAACACAACCCTGCTGCCAGCATTTTACGTAAAAGGGATAGCTTTTCTGTATTTGAACACTGAGAGTCTTTTATATTTTTTGCAGCGTCCTTCATACTCATCAGTTCTAGCTGTTCTCCAAGACTGACAGTAGGTTACTAACTTGAGGCCATATTTTCAATCTTTGATTTTTCCCCAAACAGCTTTAGTCCTGACTCCCTGCTCCTCCATACCTTGCCCACTTCTTAGGCTAGCAAGGAACAGAAAGGGATGCCCAACCAGAGTTCAAAACTAGTATTTTTAGGATGAGATGCCAATGAGAGATATTTATATGAGTGTGATAGAAATGAATTAATATAAATAATCATGGAACTATGAGATCAGGTCTCAAACCACCCAGGAGCCATTTTTATAACCCCCCGTTTCATCAAACTCCATTTGAGGAGTTCTATTTTATGTCAAAATAGAAACCAAACAGTATTATCTCCAAATATGTGTCGTTTGAACCCTCAGATCCTTACCTTCCTAGTTGACTTTTCTAACTATTTAAATTGGACTTGATGCTCTTCAGGGGCCAGTCTTTTCATTACCAGCAAATTTTGGTTTTGTTTCCCTTTTTCCAGTCAAATTCAATTACTATATTGAGCTGCCTATTTCGTCTTCATAGCTTTGTTTCCAGAAGACTATATCTAAATCATTTCAAATGCTTTCCTCACTTACAGTTTCAGTACATATGGCCAGTAGGTTTTAGAAACTCAACAGGTTTGCACTTCCTTTGACTCAAAGGAAAGTGGCTGACAGGTGACTGATGAGGAAAGTTCACACCTATTTAGTAGCCATTCAGACCAGGTGGCTCCAAATCTTTGTCAGAACGGTTGAAGCAGAATATTATTCAACACTTTCCATGAAATAAATTGAAAGTTTCTCAGAATTTAGTTGCAATGAGTTTGGTAAGTATAAAATGAAGATACAAAAGCCAGTTCCTTGATTAGGGGCTTTGGAACTGAGATCAAAGATGGAAACATGAAGCCCTCAAAGACCAACTCTGAATTCTGCTGGCCAAAGGGCCTAGCTTGTATACTGTTGATGGAGGCAAGAGACTATTATCCTTGTTTACCATGGGGTGAACCATCAACATTGTAGCTGATGTTAATCAGATTCTTCTCCTTTACTCAACAAAGAAGCAGAAAGCAAGCTCTTCCAACATGAAGAGCATTTTCAGCACCTCAGTTTTTGGTCAATCAACAGACTGTCATGAAGCATGTCCCTAGCATGCACATTTGCATTTACCTCTGAAGCAGACAACTGTTCATAATTATCTGCCAACAATTTACAAACATCTTTGCTCTTGGTTGTCAGGATTACACTTGGATATAAAATGGCCTTGATCCTACTCTTGCATTTTTAAGCTTTGAAGTAATTAGGCAGAAAACTGCCTGTGTGATTATCTTCATTAAATTATTTGGCTTTCATCGTGGAAACTGACATGGCAGTTCCCTCACTTGGTGCTGAGTTATGTTCATATTTAAGAGAAAATCATTCGTTTAGTGTGTCAGCTCTTCCCTTCTGTGGGCACACCTTCTCCACTTTGTCAATGTCATCATCTAAACTGAGTTAATTCTAAGTTATAAATTTGGTGTTTTGTTTTGTTTTAAAACAAAGGGAAAAAAACCTGTAAAATGGCTCTCTGTGTTGTAATCTGCCTTTGTTTCCTATATACTCAGTCAACAAATTTAACTGAATCTCTACTATACATTTCTAAATATGAAAGACATTTGTTTTCAAAGATTTGGCCAATTTTCTCTTACTGACAGCAGGGGGAGTGAAAGAGAGAAATAAGTTTCCAAATACATTCAGATAACATGCTGTTTCATCTTGGCTAAAATTGGTTGGAGGGATCTAATTTAATATAACTACAAACCTGGCCCTGAAAGAGCAACCTATTAGTCAAAAATAATCCCCAGTTCTTGTTCCATTGTTTAGTTCATTACTCATTTATGAAGCATCTACTATTTGCTAGACTCTGTGTTCTGTGCCAGAGATGCAATGATGAAAAGCCCCAGTTCCTTCCCCACAATAGAGAGATCCTACCGTTCACTGCAAGGGAAAGCTGCTAAATGGAGGGAGCTAGATTTTGACTTGGCATAGGAAACAAGGCCAGAGAAGAGAATTGACTAGCAACTGTTCCTAGAAGTAGGTAAGGGGCCTCAGTATCACTGACTGAGTTGGCTGGGAAACTGGATAAATGTGGTACCAGAAATTTCAACTACTTCTGCTAATGCCTGACCATGCTCATCATATACAAAGTGTCTTTCCCTTAGCCAAACCTACATATGTCACTGTTCATGCAATTTGCTCTTTACTAAACAGAATAATAAAATGCAAGCGATCACATCAGTGCAGACATCTAGCCAGGCCAAACAATCCACTTGCTCCAATTAATTAACTTACTAGCTGGTTTAAAGAATGCACAGTAAAATCTTGATTAACTGGTATGCTTGGGGAACAGAATATTGTAGGTAATTGAACTATCTAACCAAAAGTTGAGCAGAAAGCATTTTTGTTGTTTTTAATCCTTGTTGAAAATTATCTTTAAATGGTCAAGGCAAATTTCCAGCTTATGTGAGTAAAATCTAGCATACAGAGTTGCATTTTTACTGGGCAATTATGATTATTCAGGATTTCATGGTCATCACTGTGCACATCAGCACTCACTCACCAGAGCAAGAGATGGAAAATTAGAATGTCTAAGACTATGGTTTGACCTAAAAATATTTCTTGGAAGCCATTTTTGAATGAATTCCTGATACTAGCTTGCTTGGGTTTTCCCCCAAATTAAATTAACAATAACAACAATAGTAATAATAATAATGTATTCTGGCTAATTCAGTGTTGTAGTAGAGTCTGCGAAAATACTAACAAGCTGTTTAACCTTTGGCAAATAACAGGAAATCATACATAGACCATAAGACCTGAAAGGAGTTTTAACTTTTTCTTTTCTTTCACAGTATACTATTTATTTTATTATTTTTTCATTAACATCTTTATTGGAGTATAATTGCTTTACATTGCTGTGTTAGTTTCTGCTGTATAACAAAGTGAATCAGCTGTACATATACATATATCCCAATATCCTCTCCCTTTTGTGTCTCCCTCCCACCCTCCCTATCCCACCCCTCTAGGTGGTCACAAAGCACTTAGCTGGTCTCCCTGTGATATGCGGCTGCTTCCCACTAGCTATCTATTTTACATTTGGTGGTGTATATATGTCCATGCCACTCTCTCACTTCATCCCAGCTTACCCTTCCCCCTCCCCGTGCCCTCAAGTCCATTCTCTACGTCTGCGTCTTTATTCCTGTCCTGACTCTAGGCTCTTCAGAACCATTTTCTTTTTGTTTTTTTCGATTCCATATATATGTGTTAGCATACGGTATTTGTTTTTCTCTTTCTGACTTACTTCACTCTGTATGACAGACTCTAGGTCCATCCACCTCACTACAAATAACTCAATTTCGTTTCTTTTTATGGCTGAGTAATATTCCATTGTATATATATGCCACATCTTCTTTAGCCATTCATCTGTCGATGGACACTTAGGTTGCTTCCATGTCCTGGTGATTGTAAATAGAGTTGTAATGAACATTGTGGTACATGACTCTTTTGAATTATGGTTTTCTCAGGGTATATGCCCAGTAGTGGGTTTGCTGGGTCATAGGGTAGTTCTATTTTTAGTTTTCTAAGGAACCTCCATACTGTTCTCCATAGTGGCTGTATCAATTTACATTCCCACCAACAGTGCAAGAGGGTTCCCTTTTCTCCACACCTTCTCCAGCATTTACTGTTTGTAGATTTTCTGATGATGGCCACTCTGACCGGTGTGAGGTGATACCTCATTGTACTTTTGATTTGCATTTCTCTAATGATTAGTGATGTTGAGCATCCTTTCATGATGTTAGGGAGTGTTCTAATTTCATTCTTTTACATGTAGCTGTCCAGTTTTCCCAGCATCATTTATTGAAGGGGCTGTCTTTTCTCCTTTGTATACTCTTGCCTCCTTTATCAAAGACAAGGTGACCGGGCTTCCCTGGTGGTGCAGTGGTTGAGAATCAGCCTGCTAATGCAGGGGACATGGGTTCAAGCCCTGGTCTGGGAAGATCCCACATGCCATGGAGCAACTAGGCCCGTGAGCCACAACTACTGAGCCTGCACGTCTGGAGCCTGTGCTCCACAACAGGAGAGGCCACGACAGTGAGAGGCCCGCACACCACGATGAAGAGTGGCCCCTGCTTGCTGCAAGTAGAGGAAGCCCTCACACAGAAACGAAGACCCAACACAGCCAAAAATAAATAATAAATAAATAAATAATTAAAGGTGCTAATAATTAAAAAAAAAAAAGATAAGGTGACCATCTGTGCATGGGTTTATCTCTGGGCTTTCTATCCTATTCCATTGATCTATATTTCTGTTTTTGTGCCAATACCATACTGTCTTGATTACTTTAGCTTTGTAGTATAGTCTGAACTCAGGGAGGCTGATTCCTCCAGTTCCATTCTTCTTTCTCAAGATTGCTTTGGCTATTCAGCGTAGGTATTTTGTTATTTCCTCTTTGATTTCTTCAGTGATCTCTTGGTTATTTAGTAGTGTACTGTTTAGCCTCCATGTGTTTGTATTTTTTACAGTTTTTATCCTGTAATTGATATTTAATCTCATAGCATTGTGGTCGGAAAAGATACTTGATACAATTTCATTTTTCTTAAATTTATCAAGGCTTGATTTGTGACCCAAGATATGATCTATCCTGGAGAATGTTCCATGAGCATTTGAGAAGAAAGTATATTCTGTTGTTTTTGGATGGAATGTCCTATAAATATCAATTAAGTCCATCTTGTTTAATGTGTCATTTAAAGCTTGTGTTTCCTTATTTATTTTCATTTTGGTTGATCTTTCCATTGGTGAAAGTGGGGTGTTAAAGTCCCCTACTATGATTGTGTTACTGTCAATTTCCCCTTTTATGGCTGTTAGCATTTGCCTTATGTATTGAGGTGCTCCTATGTTGGGTGCATCAATATTTACAATTGTTATATCTTCTTCTTGGATTGATCCCTTGATCATTATGTAGTGTCCTTCTTTGTCTTTTGTAATAGTTTTAATTTTAAAGTCTAATTCTTCTGATATGAGAATTGCTCCTCCATCTTTCTTTTGATTTCTATTTGCATGCAATATCTTTTTCCATCCCCTCACTTTCAGTCTGTATGTGTCCCTAGGTCTGAAGTGCATTTCTTGTAGACAGCATATATACGGGTCTTGTTTTTGTATCCATTCAGCCAGTCTATATCTTTTGTTGGAGCATTTAATCCATTTACATTTAAGGTAATTATCGGTATGTATGTTCCTATTACTATTTTCTTAATTGTTTTGGGTTTGTCATTTTAGGTCTTTTCCTTCTCTTGTGTTTCCTACTTCGTGAAGTTCCTTTAGCATTTGTTGTAAAGCTGGTTGGGTGGTGCTGACTTCTCTTAGCTTTTGCTTGTCTGTAAAGGTTTTAATTTCTCCATTGGATCTGAATGAGATCCTTGCTGGGTATAGTAATTCTGTTTGTAGGTTTTTCCCTTTCATCACTTTAAATATGTCCTGCCACTCCCTTCTGGCTTGCAGAGTTTCTGCTGAAAGATCAGTTGTTAACTTTATGGGGATTCCATTGTATGTTATTTGTTGATTTTTCCCTTGCTGCTTTTAATATTTTTTCTTTGTATTTAATTTTTGATAGTTTGATTAATATGTCCTTGGATTTACCCTGTATGGGACTCTCTGCACTTCCTGGACTTGATTATTTCCTTTCCCGTATTAGGGATGTTTTCAACTATAATCTCTTCAAATATTTTCTCAGTCCCTTTTTTTTCCTCTTCTTCTGGGACCCCTATAATTCAAATGTTGGTGCGTTTAATGTTGTCCCAGAGGTCTCTTACACTGTCCTCAATTCTTTTCATTCTTTTTTCTTTATTCTGCTCTGCGGTAGTTATTTCCACTATTTTATCTTCCAGGTCACTTATCCTTTCTTCTGCCTCAGTTATTCTGCTATTGTTTCCTTCTAGAGAATTTTTAATTTCATTTATTGTATTGTTCATCATTGTTTGTTTGCTCTTTAGTTCTTCTAGGTCCTTGTTAAACGTTTCTTGTATTCTCTCCATTTTATTTCCAACATTTGGATCACCCTTTACTATCATTACTCTGAATTCTTTTTCAGGTAGACTGCCCATTTCCTCTTCGTTTGTTTGCTCTGGTGGGTTTTTACCTTGCTACTTCATCTACTGCATATTTCTCTGTCTTCTCATTTTGCTTAACTTACTGTATTTGGGGTCTCCTTTGCTCAGGCTGCAGGTTCATAGTTCCTGTTGTTTTTGGTGTCTGCCCCCAGTGGGTAAGGTTGGTTCAGTAGGTTGTGTAGGCTTCCTGGTGGAGGGGACTAGTGCCTGTGTTCTGGTGGTTGAGGCTGGATCTTGTCTTTCTGGTGGGCAGGACCACGTCTGGTGGTGTGTTTTGGGGTGTCTGTGAACTTAATATGATTTTAGGCAGCCTGTCTGCTAATGGGTGGAGTTGTGTTCTTGTCTTGCTAGTTGTTTGGCATTGTGTGTCTAGCACTGGAGCTTGCTGGACATTGAGTGGAGCTGGCTCTTAGCATTGAAACAGAGATCTCTGGGAGAGCTCTTGTCAATTGATATTACGTGGGGATGGGAGGTCTCTGATGGTCCAATGTCCTGAACTCAGCTCTCTCACCTCAGAGGCTCTGGCCTGACACCCGGCCAGAGCACCAAGACCCTGTCAGCCACTTGGCCAGGTACGTTCAGATTTTCTTGCCTTTTTGGAAGGCTGAGGTCTTCTACCAGTGTTCAGTAGGTGTTCTGTAGGAGTTGTTCCACGTGTAGATGTATATTTTTGTTTTGTTTTGTTATGTTTTTAAGAAAGGAGGAAGCAGAGGTCCAGGGAAAGTGAAACTGACTTAGCCAAAGTCCCACAATTAATCTTAGAGCTGAGCTCTACATCCAGATTTCATCTTTCAGAATTCAGGATTTGATCTATATAGCCACAGTCAATACTAAGTTCTCTCGGGTTATGTTTTCTTTTCTCTCAAAAGGACTGGTCTTAATGATGCTGTCTCTCCCACCCCTAAATTTCTTGATTTCTTCAAATCAAGACTGTAATTTCTATACCTGCTTTAGAATGCTTGTTTTCTTAATTTTTTTAACCAGTTCAGAGGTGTAGGCATTATAATGACAAAGGATATTTTTGGATTTTCTATAGTACCTCAAAGTAGACAATGCAACACAGGGTGCTGAAAATTGTCAGAACACTCTTTTTATCTCAGAGGTGCACTGAAATGGAACTTTGAAAGATCATGTCTGTTCTGTCCCATGGCTGATGTTCTTTGACTGAAATGCAAATCTATTTTTTTCCAGAATAACTGTTAGTGCTAAGAAAACCTTTCGTATACAGAGGTGAAAATATATGCTTCTTTAATATGACTTTTTATTACTTTCAGTTGGAGCTCTTTATTCAGAAGGAATACAGGTAGGAAAATTACTGGTTTGACTGTGATGCTCAGTAGAAGAAACCTGTCATTTTTCTTTTAAAATTTAAATAACCTAGGTGTTTGCTAATTTATCTTCTGAAAGAATAGATATTCAAATTACAGAAAAAATGTTGCTTTTTAAAGTTAAAAGTTTCTGCTTTCACCTTTGAAAAAAGAAAAATTGGCCTAAGTGTAGGCGGCGGTATATTAAGTCATTTTGGTGCTCTTTCCCTCGCCAACTACCAGAGTACTCTTTTAATATAGTATTTTCAAATAGGCAAACCCACTGGGTTTTTTTAGTAAAAGCTGGTGTGATTTTGTGAGACTGAGCACTTTTACCACAAAGGTTTTGAAGTTGTAACTATTGACTATTCTAAAGGATAGGATTTTGCATTTGATTGTATATCAAATCCACAGATGAATCCAGTTTCTTTTCTAAATACCCACCTTTCAATCTTTATCATAAATTTATAAAATAGCAAAGGATAAAGATTAGAAGCAATTGTATTTGGCTCCTGCACACCGATATGCATCTTTGTGTTTCTCATTTTATTTTCACCATTGTCAAAACATTCACTGCACAATACTGAAAATAATAAGAAGCAAGTTATTCCATTATAATTTTAAAAGGACTAATAGATGCCATGTAGGGTAAAGCTGTGCTATATCAGACACTGACTATGTAGAACTGATATTATGTGTCTGACAGGATTTCACCATTTATATAACAATAAGAAAGGTTATAAAGAGGACATGATAATGGATTGGTGATGATTTCAGACACGGTATTCAAGGAATATTCACATTTTTCTCTCAACTGTTTGTTTATAAATACAGAATTTATGAGGTAAAATGATAAACTCAGTCACTATCTTCTTACAGATGTTCTACCTGTTTCACTTTGCCCATATCTACACAGACAGATAATTCAGGGTATAAGAAAATCCAGGTTAGGACCTGAGTTATCTACATCAGTACTCTCCAAGAGACTCTCTGTGATGGTCGGCATGTTCCATATCTGCACCATTCAATATGGTAGCCACTAGCCACATGTGTCTAAGGAGCACATGGTAGGTGGCTGGTATGATGAAGAGCTGAAATTTTAATTTTTTTAAAATTAATTAATCCCAATTGAAATGTAAGTACCCATATGTCTCTACCATATTGAACAGCACAGATCTAGATTTTTTTCATATGGAATAATGTCAACCAGTCAGGGCATATTGTGCTTAAGCCTGGGCTGAGGGGGGATCTGGATTCAGCTTTCCTAGGTATGAATCCTGGATTCCATCACTCACTAGCTGTGGGGATTAGGACAAATTATGTTCCCTCTAAGAGCTTCAGTTTCCCCACTTGAAACCTAAGGACAATAATAATAGTCCTACTTCATAGGGTTGTTCTGAAGATTTAATGAGATAATATAAGTAAAATCCAGAGCACAATGCCTGGCATAGAGTAAGCACTCGAAGCACAGTGGCTGTTATTATTATTACTTGATCAACTCCAAAACTTCAATTAATTTTGTGTTATATAGACAGTTTTAATGTCAGCAGAGGTGCTTCAATGTGTGGCAACAAAAAACATGCAGAATGGAAAAGAATACAAAGTTCAGGCCTATAAGAAAAGAATTCAACGTTTTTTCTCCCCATGACAGACATATTATGCCAGAGTGGAAAACTGGAAGGTGACTTCTTATCATGAGAGTGTAGGAAGTTTCAATAAGAAACAGTTGAAATCCAAGGGATTTTAAGACCTATGAGAGTAGCAGAAATTTTCGTATGCTGTGGTGAGAGAGGCTCTGAAAATACAGTAAGCCAAGGGGGAAAAAGGCATTATAAGTAATTCTTTGGGGAAGTTCTACCAGAAATTTAGTCACTTCCTTTATTTTCCTAGCAGCAGCTGCCAGGCTCATGAAATGGTCTTTTGCTGAACAAGAATCCCATGCCAGAGAAGAGTATGGCACAGACACCTGGTTTTTCCCCAATATCCCCTTTGTCCTCTAGTAACAGAATTCCAAATTTTTAGCTGATCATATGGTTACCCAGCATAAAGATTTCCCGGTGGTCCTTGCAGCTAATTGTGGCCAGGAGACTAAGTCCTGGTCAATGGGATATAAGTGGAGGTAGAGTATACAAACCCTGGAAAATGTCCTTAAAAGGAGAGGTCTGCCCTTCTCTTTCCTTTCCTCCTTCTTGCTGGCCAGAATGGCTGGAGGAAGCCCTCTTTGACCACGAGATATCCTTCAGAGTGGAGGTCAGACATGGAAGAGCTCTGAAACCAACAGGCTAGACCATATCAGCCCTGCTATGGTAACTCTGCACTTGAACGCATGAGAGAAACAACCTGTTTTGTTTAAGCTACTCTTATTAAAGGTTTTCTATCCCTGTCAGCCAAACTTAAGTCTAACTAATCATAGTTGTTCTAATGTAGACTGTGTAAACATCTCTTTGTGATAAACAAGAGTTCCAAGGCAGATTTACTTAAGTTTTACCTTTTCTTTTTTTTTTTAAGTGAGGGACACACTAACAGGGGGTACTCAAATAAGAATTTAGTGTACTTTGAAACTCATCCTTACAGGATTCAGGGGATCAGTCAAAAATCAAACAGGCTGCTAAAGACCATATAAAGAGGGGATAACAAGGAACAACAGAACTATGGATGTCATGGAAAATGTAGCACCATCTTACAGCATCCATCTGTTGAACAGCAAGAGAAATGGAAAAGTGAAAGCTACATTTTTCAGTGTAACTAAGTCCTGCTTCCAAAAAGCTTCCTTCACACTTAGATGAGATATTTAAATTAATCATGCTGTGCCTATGGGCAGAAACAGGATTGTTTTTCTGCCATGTCATGCTAGTGAAACTTTGATGAGGACTATCTGCTATTGAAAATCTACTGTTGGGCTCACAATGCAAGTACTTGGTGGTAGATTGTGGAAACAAAGCAGCCAAATGTCTCCTAATAATTTTATCCTATTAGAATGAAACGGATTCCTTTTACCTATTCTTTGAAGGATCAATTAGTATTGCATTTTAGGGAGAAAAGATCATTAATCAGAACCATTATTAGGACAACTCAAGAATTGGTTTTAGAATTCAACAGCTATTTGGTTTATTATTTTTTAGAACTAAGAACTTGCACAGTTTTGGGACAAAGTACTCCCACAGGCCTATAAAAAGAAATCAATAGTTCCCCCCAATTTAATACTGGATTCGTTATTCAGAGTGCAGGGAGTACTTAATTTTCAAGAGCCATGTGTGAGTATTGACATTTCAGCTATATAGACATAACTTTATTTACTGTAGTAAAAGCATATTAATGTTGATTTATTTAAACACTTCAGTGAAGTGGCAGTTCAGTTTAATCAAACACCAACCTAATTGGGTTATGTTTGATTTAAAAGTTTCAAAACCCTACTATAAGATTTGTTAAAGGCTGAATTTAGAAAAGTTATAATCATTAAAAATTTACATTATGTGCTGAGGCTATACTGAGTTTAGTGGCAAATTTCCAAGCAGCAGACCTTTTAAAAGACTAATTGTCTGTGACTATGTAATTCCCTCAGCACTGAGCAGGCCTTGCTGTTGACTTGCAAATATGAAGTTAGAACACTGCCCAGAGCATAGACAAGAAAAAAATGCCTAAAATGTAGAAGGGGGAAAAAAGAGTATTGCTATATGTTTGCATCTTTCTTTCTTTTTAATTTCCAAATTGCACATTCTACAATTGTCATAGAACCAGCTAAAATTATGTTTTGTAAGTTACGTCAGCATACTCAGAAATTCACTCCTCACAACTCTTTTCAGATGTGTCATATATTCTCAACACAGGATGCCACACAGCCTTATGAAACTTGAAAAAATGCAATTATTGAGGGAGAAGGGGTATCAATGTAACTGAATTGTTCAAGATTCTCTTGAACAATTTTGCATCCTGTAGGCAAGGCCATAGTAAGGTTTTATTGAGCAGAGGGGGAGGGAAGAAGTTCATAAAGTGAAAGAGGATTTTGGACTGAAATGAAAAAAGAGAATTTTTTTCATCAAAGGTAATACAAATGCCCTGTAATTTAGATATTTTTCTCTAATTTTCAGTTTAGATAATGGAAACATTAAGTCTCTAAACCTGTGGTGACTAATAGGGTAGTCACTTGCTTAATAACATATGGTTATTGAGAACTTGAAATGTGGCTAGTGCAACCAAGGTACTACATTTTTAGTTTTAATTAATTTTTATTAATTTAAATTTAAATTGACACATGTTGCTAGTGGTCACGTATTAGACAGTACAGATCTAGCAGCTTGATCAAATTCTCTTTTGTTTTCTTTTCAAGACAACTTCATAGGTGGTGATGAAAAGATGGGTTCCTCTAAACCTGTACTGTCCAATATGGCAGCCGTTAGCCACAGTGACTTCGAGCACAGGAAATGGGCTTAGTGCAAATTAAGATGCACTGTAAGTGCAAAATACACACTGAGTTTCTATGTATTTGTATGAAAAAAGAATGTACTATATCTTATGAATAATCATTTAAATAGATTACTTGGTGAAATTATGATATTTAATACCTTATGTTAAATTATTAGTTTAATTTCACCTTTCATTTTATATATTTTTATTTGGCTACTAGAAAAATTTAAATAACATATATAACTCACATTATATTTCTATTGGACAGTATTGCCCTAAACAAACCAGGCCAATGATTTAGTTTACTAAGCATGAAAATATAGCATCAGTGAAAAAGCATTGAAATAGTACTACAACTATACTACAATAAAAATTAAAAAAAAATAGTACTGCAAAATTTTGCTATTCTTTCACTGATTACTCCATTTTTAAATGAACTTTTTCTTTACCATGTGCCTCATGACACACAACATGAAAATCTCATTAATATCTTACGGTGAACTAACTTGTCCCCTCAGAGCTATGGTTCCTCTGCCTTCTCTACCTAGACTGTCCCAATGGATACTCTTCCTGGTGTGCTGTCTTTATTCCTTCTTCCCCCACTTTGCTGTCTCCTTACCTCCTCGTTGGAGCCTTAGCTTTGGTCTTAGTGGTGGTCTGTGAAGTTGTTTCAAAAACAGATCCTTCAGGCTACTGAGTCACCATTCTTTGATCGGGTTTGCTATACACCTGCCATCTCTTTTTCTCTCTTCTTTTTCCCCTCAATCTATTGACTCTCAGAAATAGATTTTCTTTTCTGAGATTAAACACGTTTTAGGCATGATTTGTTACCACAGATTTGCTGTGATGCCATCCAATCTTTCTTGGTGAAAGACAATGACAGCTGTTTTTCAGTTAGCATCCCCATTTCTCATCGTATTGTCTCTTTTTCCAAATTACGATGATTGAATCAGGGTAGACACCATGGCTTGCTCACAAATCCTAAACTGCTTACTCTGAAAAGAATTAGGCTAGAGCTGGCACTTTTATTTATTTATTTTTTGAATTTTATTTTATTATTTTTTTATACAGCATGTTATTAGTCATCCATTTTACACACATCAGTGTATACATGTCAATCCCAATCCCCAATTCATCACACCCCCACCCCCACTCCACACTTCTTTCCCCCCCCTGGTGTCCATACGTTTGTTCTCTACATCTGTGTCTCAATTTCTGCCTTAAACCGGTTCATCTGTACCATTTTTCTACGTTCCACATATATCCGTTAATATGCAATATTTGTTTTTCTCTTTCTGACTTACTTCACTCTGTATGACAGTCTCTAGATTCAACCACGTCTCTAAAAATGACCCGATTTTGTTCGTTTTTATGGCTGAGTAATATTCCATTGTATATAGGTACCACATCTTCTTTATCCATTCGTCTGTCGATGGGCATTTAGGTTGCTTCCATGACCTGGCTATTGTAAATACTGCTTCAATGAACATTGGGGTGCATGTGTCTTTCTGAATTATGGTTTTCTCTGGGTATATGCCCAGTAGTGGGATTGCTGGGTCATGTGGTAATTCTATTTTTAGTTTTTTAAGGAACCTCCATACTTTTCTCCATAGGGGCTGTATCAATTTACATTCCCACCAGCAGTGCAAGAGAGTTCCCTTTTCTCCACACCCTCTCCAGGATGTGTTGTTTGTAGATTTTCTGATGATACCCATTCTAACTGGTGTGAGGTTAGACCTCATTGTAGTTTTGATTTGCATTTCTCTAATAATTAGTGATGTTAAGCAGCTTTTCATATCCTTCTTGGCCATCTGTATGTCCTCTTTTGAGAAATGTCTATTTAGGTCTTCTGCCCATTTTTGGATTGGGTTGTTTGCTTTTTTAAATATTGAGCTGCATGAGCTGTTTATATATTTTGGAGATTAATCCTTTGTCTGTTGATTCACTTGCAAACATTTTTTCCCATTTTGAGGGTTCTCTTTTCATCTTGTTTGTAGTTTCCTTTGATTTGCAAAAGTTTTTAAGTTTCATTAGGTACCATTTGTTTATTTTTGTGTTTATTTCCATTACTCTAGAAGGTGGATCAAAAAAGAACTTGGTGTGATTTATGTCAAAGAGTGTTCTTCCTATGTTTTCCTCTAAGAGTTTTATGGTGTCTGGTCTTACATTTAGGTCTCTAATCCATTTTGAGTTTATTTTTGTGTATGGTGTCAGGGAGTGTTCTACTTTCATTCTTTTACATGTAGCTGTCCAGTTTTCCCAGCACCACTTATTGAAGAGACTGTCTTTTCTCCATTGTGTATCGTTGCCTCCTTTGTCATAGATTAGTTGACCATAGGTGCGTGGGTTTATCTCTGGGCTTTCTATCCTGTTCCATTGATCTATATTTCTGTTTTTGTGTCAGTACCATATTGTCTTGATTACTGTAGCTTTGTAGTATAGTCTGAAGTCAGGGAGTCTGATTCCTCCAGCTCCGTTTTTTTCCCTCCAGACCGCTTTGGCTATTCGGGGTCTTTTGTGTTTCCATACAAATTTTAAGATTT